>NW_004441554.1:0-1437 GCF_000184155.1 Fragaria vesca subsp. vesca | reverse complement strand
TATCTAGAAAGATATGGAATATCCTAGAACACTCCCCCTTGTGCCGCGCATTGATATACCAATGGTGCTCATCTGTTGCCTCGTCAAAAACCTCGTCAAGTCACAAAAACCCTGTGGGAGAAAAACTGAACCTTGATCGTAGGAGAAAAAGAGTACAACGCACCAGCCTACTTCATTGAGATGATACTCCCCCTGATGTGAACATTATTCAGAGAGACTTGATAGCCGACGCATGCCTATACTTTTCACATGTTTCTCAAAAGTAGACTTAGGTAAGGACTTAGTAAATAAGTCTGCTGCGTTTCCTTCGGAACTAACTTGGTTCACTTGAATGTTGAGAAACGCCTGTTGCTGTTGGTTGTAGAAGAACTTAGGTGAAATGTGCTTTGTATTATCACCCTTGATGTAACCTAACTTCATTGGCTCAATACAAGCTGCATTGTCCTCATAAATGCATGTAGGTCTATCAGTTGTAGAACTTAATCCACTAGTTCCTCTAATGTGCTTAATGATTGATCTCAACCAAACACATTCCCGAACAGCTTCATGCAAAGCTATAATCTCTGCATGATTTGAAGATGTCGCCACTAGAGTCTGCTTAGTAGATCTCCAAGATATCGCCGTATTCCCAATGGTGAAAACATAACCAGTTTGAGAACGTCCTTTATGAGGATCAGATAAATATTCGGCGTCGGCGAAACCCACCAACGTATTGTTGGGTGTCTCGGCATAGGACAAGGCGGCGGTGGCGTGCACGGCATTGGACCCGTGTCCAGCAGCCGTACCGGCGGCGTCCATGGCGGCAGTCCGGTCCCTTGGTGGATCGGTGCCGTGTCTTCCATGAGCCATAGGACCATCTTCTGTCCTTCTTGAATCAGTGCAGGGAAAGAACAGTCCCAAATCAATGATACCTTTAAGATATCGAAAGATGTTCTTAACTCCGGTCCAATGACGTTGGGTTGGCGCTGAGCTAAATCTAGCTAACAAGTTGACTGAGAATGCAATGTCTGGTCGAGTGCATTGAGCTAAGTACAATAACGCGCCTATTGTACTAAGGTATGGAACCTCTGCGCTCAAGACCTCTTCGTCGTCCTCTTTCGGACGGAATGAATCTTTAGTTATATCCAGACTTCGACCAATCATGGGAGTGCTAACAGGATGCATCTTGTCCATATTAAATCGCCTGAGCATCTTTTGGACATATGCAGTCTGATGGATAAGGATCCCACAGACTCGGTGCTCTAGTTCAAGACCTAGGCAAAAACGAGTCTTCCCAAGATCTTTCATCTCAAACTCGGATTTCAGATAAGCCGCGGTCTCTTTGATTTCATCAAGAGTACCGATAATGTTCATGTCATCGACATAAACGGCCACTATTGCAAATCCAGAACTTGTCTTCTTTATGAACACGCACGGGCATAGTTCATCGTTCTTATA
>NW_004441553.1:0-1044 GCF_000184155.1 Fragaria vesca subsp. vesca | reverse complement strand
CGTTTGCGCGCTAAAACAGTCATAACTCCTTCGTTAAAATAGATATGGACGAACCGCAAAATGTTCTGAAAACTAGACTCGTAGAGCTTTCCAATGATATAAAGCTCACTGTCTGGTTCGTCCGGAGCTGTTCACAAAGCTCAAACGAAGTGACTGTCCAGGGAGGACAGATTACTGTTTTTTTTGCAGATTTGGCATTAGCAAAGTTTTTGAAGCTTGCTGGTGGCATGGAGACGAAAACTCAGCCACAGGGACGTGTTGATGATCAAAGAACCTAGGGGATTCGATGATGGTCCGGTTTTGTCAAGTCTTTAACGTCTTTTACAAGACGGCAATTGGAGTAATAGCGTAGAGGGGATCCAAAATCAAAAGCTTTCGGTAACTCCAAATTAAGTATGACCAGGCATGTCCGTGGAGGGTCGGTAGTGCGAGGCACACTTAAACCACTAGCTCCTTAATTTCGGACAATTCTAAGACATCATACTAACTTGGATGAGCCTAGTTGAACAATTGATGATGGAAAATCCGCTATAGGTGAAAGACTTGAACCGGAAAACACGTGAGTAACTCTCCTTGAGAGTCACGGCGCCGTATGTCACCTCCTTTAAGGGAGAGACCGAAGACGGGGTTGATGCCATGTTTTCTAAGGTAGATGTAAATCAATTCGAACCATGTAGAGACAAGAAGAACTATTAAATAAACTTTCATTAATGCGCTGAAAAGAGTACATAAGGGTCTCAAAAAAATTGAGAAGAAAACTAAGCATGGCATGCTGACGATGCCTTATTACATCATGACTTGTAAAAGGGAAAACAATCTAGCCGGTGACGTCAAAGTCAGGGGCATCTAAGTCAGAACATTGTCCATTAGGGTCAGCGACCTTGAAGGTAACATTATGTTCAACTCCATTGTTTTCAGTGGAATTGACTTCCATCAATTCCTTGTATTTCTTGTATGCGGCAACAACATTTGCAGGAGCGCGACAGCTTTTAGACCAGTGGTCCTTGGACCCACATATGTTGCATTGACCATCAAAGGCAGAAG
>NW_004441552.1:0-1081 GCF_000184155.1 Fragaria vesca subsp. vesca | reverse complement strand
CCGTATGTCACCTCCTTTAAGGGAGAGACCGAAGACGGGGTTGATGCCATGTTTTCTAAGGTAGATGTAAATCAATTCGAACCATGTAGAGACAAGAAGAACTATTAAATAAACTTTCATTAATGCGCTGAAAAGAGTACATAAGGGTCTCAAAAAAATTGAGAAGAAAACTAAGCATGGCATGCTGACGATGCCTTATTACATCATGACTTGTAAAAGGGAAAACAATCTAGCCGGTGACGTCAAAGTCAGGGGCATCTAAGTCAGAACATTGTCCATTAGGGTCAGCGACCTTGAAGGTAACATTATGTTCAACTCCATTGTTTTCAGTGGAATTGACTTCCATCAATTCCTTGTATTTCTTGTATGCGGCAACAACATTTGCAGGAGCGCGACAGCTTTTAGACCAGTGGTCCTTGGACCCACATATGTTGCATTGACCATCAAAGGCAGAAGAAGAGCGAGCATGCTGCTTCCGAGGAGGAGCAACGCCGCCCATGGGGCCGGCGGCACGGGTGTCTCGACGCCATGAGTTGGTACGGCCACTAAAGCCGCTACCTTGTCCCCGAGAACTAGAGGCACGGTGGTGTTGATTCCCACGTGCATAAGGTTCATTCCTATGTTGATCCTTGCGTTTCGGAGCTTTCTTATTCCGGTTGCAATTGTAATTAGATTCCGGAATTTTCCGGGTGCCTACAGGACGCAAATTATGCTGATCATTAATCATATTATTCTTTTCTTCCATAAGGAGTTGCGTCATTAAGCCGCTAAATGTAGTAATCCTCTTATTTGTGAACTCAAGCCGATATTGGTTCATGAGGATCTTAGCAGCTGAAGGGAAGGTCGAGAAAGTCTTTTCGATCATGTCGGCATCACTTTTCTCGACTCCACATGAGCTCAGTTGAGCTTGTAGGCAAAGCATATCCCTGTTGAAGTCATCAACCTTCTTGTAATCCAAAAGTCGGATTTCATCCCAGCGAGCAATTAGTTCTGGGAGCAAGGTCGAGTGAATGTTGCCGAAGCGTTCGGCAAGGGCATCCCACAGATCTTTTGGATCGTGTTTGGATTGATACTGTCTGCG
>NW_004441551.1:0-1248 GCF_000184155.1 Fragaria vesca subsp. vesca | reverse complement strand
GAATTATGGCATGTTTCGTTGGCTATAGTTATTTTTTAATTTTTTATAAGGTTTAGCCGACGAAACAGACTATATTTCGTCGGCTATAGTTATTTTTTAATTTTTTATTACACACTTTAGCCGACGAATATCTTATTGTTTCGTCGGCTAAAGTCTGAGAAAAAAAACTGACGACATGTTTTTCGTCGGCTAAACTGTGGGACTATAGCAGACGACGTCTTCTTTTTTCGTCGGCTAAAGTCATCGCCGACGACCTTTTTCCGACGAAATCTTAGCCGACGAATTAAGCTAACAGGCCGACGAAACTTTTTCGTCGGCTAAAGTGCTTGTCCTGGTAGTGAATCTTTCTTAAAGTGACCAGGTTTCTTACAAAAGAAACACCTAATGCCACCTGCAGGTTTGTACCTTTTATCATTATCAGATTTCTTAATAGGTTTATAGGTGCTTACAGAGGTACTAGCTTTGCAGTTTTTGTTGCCAAACTTCTTGAATTTTCCCTTTGACATCAGATTCACAGCCACATCCACACCTTTTCCCTTCTTCTTGACTTCATCCTCAACTTCCACACAAGTGAAATTAGCTCGTTCACTGTCCACTTTTCCTTTTGAGTCTTATACAGCGACTTCAGTTGATCAAACTCATCAGGTAAAGAATTAAGCAACATGTAAACCAGAAAGGGCTCCTCTACAATCATACCAAGATCCTTCAGACTTTCAACAATATTGGACCCCTTCATAATGTACTCCCTTACACTGCCCTTTCCATCATACTCCATTCTCATGAAGGATTTCATGAGTCTTCCAGTCTCAGCTTTGTTGGAGATGAGATACTTTTGAGCAATAGAATCCATGTAGACTTTTGCCAATTTTCAGAATCTGGGATGCTACCCCTCACACTACTGATCATGCTCTTCTTGATCATTATCAGTGCCATCTTGTTGTGCTTGTACCAGTTATCATTCTTCTCTTTCGCATATGTGCTTGCATTCTCAGCCAATGCTAATGGTGGATCTTCCTTTAGCACATGATCGAAATCCAAGATTCCCAGATTAAGTTCTATGTCACATTTCCATTGCTGAAAGTTTGAGCCATTCAGATGCTCAATCTGATTTATGGACATTGGAAATTGCATAGCTGTATGTGAAAAAGGATCAAACAAGTTAATCCAGTGTAACTTGATACCAGAAAAATTTGAATGTCCCAAATATAGTATATAAATGTATATGCATACAGTGATATGAAACTTATC
>NW_004441550.1:0-1089 GCF_000184155.1 Fragaria vesca subsp. vesca | reverse complement strand
TATATAGTATATATATATATATATATATATATATATATATATATATCTAAGCTAGCTAATAAGTAAAGGAATATGATGTTTTCCTTTCTTAAGATCTTGTAAATGTGTTAGTAATATTTAAGATTAGAATAGTATGCATGATAAAAACAATACTAACACAAGTATTAAATTCGAAAACGAGTATCGATTGTATGTAAGAAATACGGGTTAAGGTATTTAAGTAGTTTACTCAAATTGTAATACTTAATAATAATACATATCTTGCAAGTATGATACTTGGAGTCATTTGCTTCTAAAATGAATATTTTAGAAGATATTTGGATTACTATTTAAGGTTAAGGAGCCTTAGTGTGCTATATAATTAGTACTAAGTTTTGGGGTACTACAGTAATGCCATCAGGCACTTTCATATATATCTCTGAATCTAGATCCCCATAGAGATATGCCGTAACCACGTCCATGAGCTGCATGTCAAGTTTTTCGGACACTACCAAACTGACTAAGTAGCGGAAAGTTATGACGTCTATGACTAGAGAGTAAGTCTCCTCATAATCAATCCCAGGGCGTTGTGAGAAACCTTGCGCCACAAGGCGGGCCTTATACCGAAGTACCTCATTCTTCTCATTACGCTTTCTAACAAAGACCCATTTATGTCCAACAGGCTTTACACTCGGCGGAGTTAGCACTACTGGGCCGAAGACCTGTCTCTTTGTTAGAGAGTCTAATTCTGCCTGGATTGCAACTTTCCATTTAGGCCAATCTGCTCTGTTTTGGCATTCTGCAACAGAGCGTGGTTCGATGTCATCGTGCTCAATGATTTCATGAGCCACGGAATAAGCAAATATATCATCGACATGGGTTGATGACCGGTTCATCAATTCATAAGTGTTATCATAACACATGGAGATCTCTATGTTCTCTGATGTTGGCATTGACCCTGAGGCGTCCCCCATGGATTCTAATATCAACTCGTGGACATAACTGTAATCAGAGATGATCTCGTGAGAAGGATTCTCAACATCGATGATCAAAGGATTGACTTGTGCCTTGTCGGTCCGTTTCTTTCTCGGACGCATGTCAACCGAACAG
>NW_004441549.1:0-1085 GCF_000184155.1 Fragaria vesca subsp. vesca | reverse complement strand
TTTGGCATTGCGTAGTTATAAACATGGCCAGAGAGAAATGATAAGTACATTATGTCATGAGCTTCTAATGGTTCAATCTACGAGCTAATAATTTAAAAAAAATTTAAGATACCGTAAGTAATGAAAGAGAATAATGTAAAAATAGGGTATGATTATGATGTGTTAATATTTCTCATGCGTCAATTTTTATTACAACTTAAATAACTAATTTTATTATTTTAAAGACATATTTATCATACATACATTAATACATTATAAAATTTTCCATAAAAGAAAAAAGAAAAAAAAAAGGTTCATCTTCAATGCATGTGAAGAATGGAAAGGGCCTTCCACGATCAAGAACTGCAAGGGTTTCATCCCAAAGTGAACTGCTCTTCCTTTCAAAAGAATTATTGGTCAAGTTAAGCACTTTGCGTGGGATGAAACAAAGCAGCGGCATAGGCTGAGAAGAAGAATCGGCGAGAGCGACACCCAGTGGCGTAGCCACTATGGGGCGAGGGGGTTCAATTGAACCCTCTCACATTTCAAGTTGAGTTCTTAGTGGCTGAGGAAATATACTGTCGACCAAAACTTGCCTCTTTCTGACACCCCTCATCCATACGTAAAAAAAACTTCTATCCCCATGTTTTTTTAATCTTTTAAATATATATCTTGTCTTGAGACGTTAAAAAAAGCTTTTATCCTTATATTATTTTATTTTTGAAAATATATTGCCAATTAATATAGTAGACAAGTTTTCTGCTGTCCTAATTTGGATAGATTTGCTAATCACACAATGTACAATCCTAATCAATTCATGATATATTTACGTCTATATATATATTCAAGCTTCTACAATTTGTTTGTCTCTTATCATTCTCTCTAAATTTCTCTACCGTAATTTCTTTAGTCAAAAACCTTCATAATTTATCACTTAGAATTATGAAAGCTTTTCTCGAGAGTATATTATATAAAAAAAAATACATATTTGTATGGTGTTGATAATGAAATCATCACGAAAAGATTTCAAAATATGAATCATCGTGGCTAATCATAATTACTTTAGGGAGATTTGTTACTTTGTCTTTTTTAAGTATTTATGTATA
>NW_004441548.1:0-1027 GCF_000184155.1 Fragaria vesca subsp. vesca | reverse complement strand
GGTTCGTATCATCTGGCTAATCCAATATATTTCCGGTCATATATCCTTCTCCAAGATCAGATTGATTTGCTGTTGTTATTGGATTTAATTGGGTTTGACGATTTGTGTTTTTGGGGGTTTTTTGTGCTTTCTGGGTTCGTTTGTGAGATAACCTGGAGCATGAATTGGCATATGGTTTTGTCCATTGAATTTCATTCAGGCTTCTGAGATGGAGCCTGAACCATCACTACCACCAGATGAGCTCAATGGAACACTCACCCGCCTTGCCGATTATGCCCTCCAGTTACAGCCGCGGTAGAAAGCCTGAACGTCACCGTTTTTTGTTTTTCCACCCAAAGAGTCTGTTTGCGCGTGGGCTGCACGCGCATAGTGAAGGGAATAACCTCCGTTGGATTAAGTTGCGAACAATCGTTAGATTGACACCACGTGGCGGCTTGTGTTGCAGCTCAGGTGAATACATCCAAAAACCCAGAACCTTCCCTTCAATTCTTTGTTGCGAAAACCCAAAACCCCGTCTCTCTAGTCTCAACTACAGTCTTTCTTCTTGACCTCGTTCTTGAAGCACTTCTTGAAGGGAAACGTTTAGACGCTTTGCGCTTCAGCTAATGGCGGTGATAATCCCGGAAAACTGTGGCGGCGCTGCACCTGATCACGATTCGGAGCCTTCTCCAACCTCCGGAACAGGTCTGAGCGGTTTATTCGATTACAATGCAAGAAGATTTGTTTTGTTTAATAGATTTTTAAAATGCAAGAAGATAATTTGTTTTGTTTATTCGATTCTGATTTGCAAGAAAATGTTGCATTTGAGGTGTCGTAGTTCTGTATTCACTAATTGGTATTTGACAAGTTACACTCATTCACAAGTGCTCACCTCCAACTTTGTTCCCCTATATTGGAGAGATCAGACATGCATTTTGAAGAAGCATGTATACATTTCAAGAGTTCATACTTCCGGTTCTACAACTGCAACTTTTTTATTTGGGTTACTTTAAAGAATGCACTGAAGTTACAGCAACAAAGTTGATCT
>NW_004441547.1:0-2641 GCF_000184155.1 Fragaria vesca subsp. vesca | reverse complement strand
AGAATCCAGTTTTCCATGAGAGGACAAAGCATATCCATGCGAAGCATCATTATATTCGAGATTTGGTGAAGAACAAAGAAATTGCAGTCCACTACTGTCCTTCTGGAGAACAAGTAGCTGATATATTTACAAAGCCTCTTAATGCTGCAGCTTTCTTAAAGCTGAAGGAGCTGATGGGGATGATAAAGTTTGAAGATCTTGGCTTGGTTTAAGGGAGGCAATGTAGGATAATAAACCAAGCCTTAGGTAAATATTTTTAACTCCTACATAGCAGTAACTTTGTTAAGTGGTTTAGTTTTGTCTGGAGTCTTCCACATATGGAGACTTCTAGTTTTTGTGTATTTTAAATTGGAGCAACTTGTGCAACTTGGTTGCTCTAGACCTTTCGTTGTTGTATATATATATAGCTGCTGATGTACTAAGTTTTGGTTGAATGAACAGAAGAACAATTCATGCTCCAGAAAAACTCTTCTCATCTGTGTGTGTGTGTGATTGATTTGCTGTAGTGTTATTCCATCTGGTGTTTGTATTGCTGGTGTGATATTGTTAGTTGCTGTTCAGTTTCTACAATGAAGAACATACTGTAAGGAGGATTATCCAACAAAAGGAAAGCCTCTCCAATCTCCCCTAGAGATCAAGTCTCAAGATATTTTAACATCCCTCAACACAGCCATCTCCAAGCAGGCAGAAATTTCAAAATAGATTTTTCTTTTTCATTTTGAAAATGTAATTGCTGTTTTGACTTTTTCTTAACCAGGTTGAAGGCAATTTACTCAAATAAGAAATACATAATTACGCATTATTACTACCTGTAAAGCCAATATGAAGAATATCCACATTCGATCAAAACTTCTGTAGAGGTGCAAAAAGGTTCGGACTTCTACAAAATTTGTTTTAGGCTTCCTCCTACCACCAGTAGCTTGATTTGTCCTCTGTCGAATACACGAAGATCAAATAACTTTGTAAATAAAAAAAGTACTAAACAGACAAGGTTCTAGGACATAGAAAAATTGTATTCAAATATGTGGAATGTTTCAGTTGACCTTCTCCAGCCCAGATAAATAAAATAAAGAAACAAAAAATATATAATACCTCATTCGCTGGTTGTATCTCATCCGAATGCCTAAAGAAATCTGCTTTAGGATCCATTGGCCACCCTAGCTTAAAACATTTGTCCGACCTAGAAACAGCAAGCAGACCTTTCAGCTATTTTATATCTGAACAGAATCCAGCACAAAACTTTCCATCCGCGAAACTCACCAGAAGTATTCATTCAGATCATCATCATTTCTCCATCTTGAATGACTTGCCTTGCCCATTTTGTTTCTCCTTGCTTCCTTTATAACCAAAGGGAATTTCAAATTTCTAAATAAATAACTGTAATAGAAATAGCTAGTGTCGAGTAGTATGAAACTTTAAATACTATCTTTACCTCGAACAAAACCCCGTAGATTGGAGATATAACTTCCCTCAGAAAAGATTCTTCATCACGTGCTACTGTTTGGTGTGTTTCTCCACTAACATGATGAGCATTGCTATTTAAAATTTCATAGACCTCATTCGCAATCTTAAAAATTAGGAAAAGAATTTATTATCAGAGCAATATAAATTTAAGGACATGACTTTAAACATTGAGGAGCAATTTTGGGTATCAGAACAAGCATGGTTCTAAAAGCAGCTTCTATGACAACATAGAAGAGAGGAGTTCCCTAGTGCGATCTAAGTAATGATAACAATACAAACATCTAAGAAACAAACACAAGTTTATGACATGGAATAATGCAGACATTAATAATGGATGACCAATATGAAAACAAAACATACATACATTATGGAAAATGTAGCACAAGCATTCAGGCATGAATCGGACATTTGAAGCTTCACCCCATATGAGAAGATAGAGCGCAATGTATATAAGTTCCAATTGTTATCTGTGAAAACCTTCAGGGAACCTGAAAAGTGTGGGAAAGAAGACGGAGAAAATGAGATAGAAATTTCAGCGCCAAAATTATTAAATTTTTAAGGCATCAAGTTGAAATGATAGTTACCAGATCACTCACCGAAGATTTGATTTAGAGTGCAGATAGTTATACCACGAGCGATAGTTCTTAAAAAATTTCTCCATCAAATGTTGTACAGTGGCACTATTCAACTACAAGAACCTTTGTTAATCTTTTAGTGATCACATGACAGTACAGATTATGGCTACGTACAGTTATGAGAACTTAGTGCATATAAAGTTCAGGGCAAGGCAATTTAGATAAAGCATCTCAAAGGAACATAAATTACCTCAGTGTAGCTCTCAAGACTTCTATGTCTTACATCAATGTTGGCAAGTAGCAAAACAAGATGTTCCCTCTGATTTGCCACATTTCCTTTCTTCATGTGCCAAAATAATAAGATAATGTAGTAATGTCAGAGAATAATACACTGTTGAAAAATACATCTAGATATAGCCTGCTGAAGCAAACAGTCCTTGAAAATACTTAAAAAACCCATACACACACAAACATAGCAAACACCAAGTTTCCAGTCATGGAGCTATGAGATCCATGAACAAATTGGAAAGAGCTATAAGATCAAGGTTGGCTCAGTTGATTGGGTCAATGAATAAAAGCATATAAGTATATAAGTAACTCGA
>NW_004441546.1:0-1056 GCF_000184155.1 Fragaria vesca subsp. vesca | reverse complement strand
ACCTTCCTCCATGGCTATGCATGAAGAGGAAGCACATGATGTTAACATTGTTAATAGCTGGACCCAAGCAGCCTGGTAATGATATTGATGTGTATTTGCAGCCGTTAATTGATGACTTGAAGAAATTGTGGGATGGAATTGAAGGAGTGTATGATGCTGTTAGGGGAGAGTATTTTAAACTTAGGGCTGTTTTGTTTTGGACCATTAACGATTTTCCTGCATATGGTAATCTATCGGGTAGCATTGTCATAGGGTACAATGCTTGTCCAGTTTGTGTTGACGAAACCAAACCATATAGGTTGAAGCATAGTAAAAAAATGGTATTCATGCGAAATCGCAGGCATTTGCCCAGACACCATCCGTACCGAAAGCAGTCAGCTGCATTCGACAATACCGTAGAGAATGATGTGGCTCCTATACCATTAAGTGGGGAGGAGGTCTTGTCAAGAGTTAAAGGCTATGTTAGCAGGAAATTTGGTAAGAAAAACCCTATTCCCCCTTTGAAGGCTAGTGATAACCAAAACAGACCATGTTGGAAAAAACAATCTGTGTTCTTTGAACTCGATTACTGGAAGTATCTTCCGGTAAGACATGTTCTTGATGTCATGCACATTGAGAAGAATTGTTGCGATGCTATTCTCGGTACCTTATTGAATATTCCTGGGAAGAGTAAGGATGGACCTGCTGCCCGTATGGACATGGTTAAAATGGGCATCCGAACTGATTTGCAGGCTACACCTGGTCCAAACAGGTCCAAGTTGCCTTTAGGCAATTGGAACTTGTTGCTAGAGGAGAAGAAAATAGTTTGTCGTTCCTTTTTCGGTATGAAGGTTTCATTGCGCTTCTCTTCTAATGTAAGAAATCTGGTCTCTATGGAAGATTTAAGACTAGTTGGTCTTAAATCACATGATTGCCACACAATAATGCAGATTCTTCTCCCCATTGCGTTACGATCAGTTCTAGCAAAGCCTGTTCGGTATGCCATTATCTGGTTCTGCCTCTTCTTCAAGGCAATTTGCAGCAAAGTGATTGATGTTTCAAAAATTGAAACAGATG
>NW_004441545.1:0-1691 GCF_000184155.1 Fragaria vesca subsp. vesca | reverse complement strand
TAATTCAGAGATGAGGCCTTTTTCTTTTCTTTCATCGTTACTGTTGCTTCTTGACTCTAGTACAAACTTCTTGTAGAACAGATGTCGTATATCCTGAAACCGAAAGTCAATACCCCTTGCTATTGTTTGTGCTGTATCACCAGAAAAAACAAATCCCTCTTCTACATTGTTGCACAGATGTTTAAACAAAGCAATTTGACTCATTGTGAGATCTTGAACCTCATCAATATAAACAAATTCCATCTGATCACCCTCATATTTTTCTTGCTTGAGTCGACAGTGAAGATCTATTACAAAATCAGCCAGATCAAACTCACCATTTTCCATCTTCAACTTTTCATAAGCCTGAAAAATATCGTATATTGCTTCTCTCTTTTGCTTGCTCAAGTTAGAACCACGGCCCTCACACAGATGAATGTAATCCTGCCGGCTGAGTTTACCATCACATGCATCTATAGCTCCTAAGCCACCTTTTATATAAGAAATAATCTCTATAAAGACTCTTGAAACGTCAAGCTTCTTCGTTATCTGAGCATTAAAACGGGGCCAATACAAAGAGCTAAACCTCTCATAATTGACTTCTTTCGTCCTTATAAAGCTCTGAAATGCAACTGATGACGAACTCCTAAACTGGCCAACAGTAGCTGTCACTTCAAGGAATCTTTCAAAGTATGAGTTACTCAAAGTTCCATCGAGCATCATCAAAAACTTATGGAATGTAATGACGAGAGGATAAGAACTTGGAGGAACATTGTGAAATGAACTTTGGATATCCTTGAATTGGGTTTCCTCCTCATCAAAATCAACCATATCAATCAAACCTCCCTCACTTGAGTCAGTTGAGTTACCTCCACCACATACGAAACTGTGAACATCAAAATCAGCAAATTAAACTTTTTTGTAGAGAAAATATGTAGAGAAAATCTATATTAAAAGTTATGAGTAAGAAAGAGACTTCATCATGAGTAACAGAGATCAACATTTTTCATGTACAACAAGTACAATAATTATTTGAGACATATTTGAGAAAGATTAATTATTTGACAAGAAAAAAATAATAATTAAAACTATTTATAGTCTCTTTACTTTCTTGTGACACCATAGCTTCTATTGCATGATATCTCGAGGACGATGTAGTATACTGATTCATATCATAGCCCTAAAATTCACAATAAAGCTAAAAGAGGCGGAAAATGTCTTTTTCAAGAATAGTCCCCTCACCTTTTCAAGTGTGAAACATGTCGCTTGATGGCAAAACATAGCTTAGGACTCACTGTCACAAAAAGCTGGCGCAGAACTTTCCCTTCAGTAGCTGCAGAACTCTCCTCAATCTGGCTAGTATTTTGACTATTATAGCATCCTTGAACAGCAAATTGGTGCCACTGTTCTTTTTGAAACAATTTCATTGTCAATACTGTGGTTTTCCCAGTTCCTGACCGTCCCACTATAAAAGAACTTCTACGGTAAAGGATAATCTCCATCTCTTCATCTGTAACTTCAAATGGAAGATCCAACTCTCTACCCTCACGGTCTGACAACAAGTGGTTCACTACCCCAGACGACAAGGAATAAAATTTCATCAGTAACAAACTCTCGCTAAACCTGTGAGTTCTCAACATAGCTTCTACAATCAGAAGTGTCACCAACTAAATCACTCTGAGCTTCACTGATGTTAAGATCCTTAAACCGGG
>NW_004441544.1:0-1301 GCF_000184155.1 Fragaria vesca subsp. vesca | reverse complement strand
TTTTAGTGTATAATGGAGAAACACTAATTGTTCATAAAGAGGTGATCATATACACAAAAAATATTAAGGCAGTTGTATGGTACATAATGAGGCTACATTAAAGTGGTGATAGCTGCTAGTCACATATTACATCTACATCGGAGTTGCTGTAGCAGCAGGCTATAATATACTGTTGCAGCAGGCTATAATACATAACACTCTGATTGCTAGCTAAAAAATAGTTGCTATACGTTGGAGTATGATCTGAAGTTACATATTCTTCAGCTTATTTCCTATAATACATATGTTTCTGGCGAGCAAACGTACAAAAAAACAGCTAAATCGACTGCAACATTCACTTAAGATTTTAGCTTGTCAACATAAACAAAAAAAGTCATCTTGGGTTTGACATCTAGTTGAAGGTTTGTAGTTCAAGTCCTAGACCCACAGCTGATGAAGCAAGTTGCTTTCCTTCCTTGCAAATACATACAACAGTGTATAGAACGTGAATGAAAATGGAATGGAGTTGTGCTAGTTTTTGATAACTGTAATGTAATCTCTTAATATTGATGTTTATATACATAGCCATCATCTGTATCTAGTTGGTGACAGAAGAAATCCAAGTCTCTTACCCTTCTGTTTTCTTTTCAGATTCCAGTATTAACAATGCTCCTCCATCTGTATGGTCTGTTCTTTTCCTCTCAAGGAGGAGGCGGGGTGATGTTCCTGTAGGTGGAACTTGTCTTGCCACCAAGGATTGCATAATCTGCTGGCCTGTAAACACCTGAACCACCATCAGTTCAGAGTTGGGATAGACTTTGATTTCAAACAGGTGCTGCTCTCCTATTGTTTGCTTCACTTCTTCTGGTAGCTCTTGTTCAGTTTGATTAGTAGCTCTTGGCAGGTCGCACTGAAAAGTTGTTCGGCTTGTTTACCCATCAATATAGGAGTGGCTTCGTTGTCTTTGTCCTCTACATTCATATAAGTCTTGTAGTTGTGTCTAAGCGTAAAGGTTTGTCAAGTAAACGAAAAATTTTACATTTCAAGTTTAAGGAGTGGAAAATTTAAGTTCGTATATACTGACAGGGAAAAGTTGATTTACCGTGGAACAGGTTTTTGAAGGCGGTGCCGCACACAAACATATTCATTGTTCTCCTCTTTCTTATTCAATTGTTTGAAACACTTGGGGTGTGCGCAACTTCTATACCAGTGTACCACCAGCCACTACGTTCACATAATCTACTGATTTTTGCACTACAAAAGGCAGTCTCCTTCTGCAAGAAATACGAAATGGATTAAACAGAATTTGCAGAAACGACATC
>NW_004441543.1:0-1523 GCF_000184155.1 Fragaria vesca subsp. vesca | reverse complement strand
TTCATAATTTTCTGAGTAGTGTAGGTTAGGTAGTTAATTATATTTTAGTCTGCTGTTCGTCAGGAACAGTAGACACTTTTGTGACATTGTTTTTGTGTGTGAAATTAAATACCCTCAATCTCTGGCAATGAACGATCCTTGCTTCTTTATACTACAATCAACAATCTTTTACAAGGTTAAATTGTGAGGCTATTTTAGCCGTACCAATTTTTGGCGCCGCATGGCCGGGGATTGTAAAATTTTAGTTTTGCACATTAGTTGTTTAGAGTCGATTTTCTTCTTTGTTGCTAAAGTTTTTCTTTTACGTGTTTTGTAGGGAACTTCTGTTGTGTATGCACACAAGGAACAATCCGAAGGGTGAACTAGTGCCTTTGAATACTGAAATAGAGAAGCTAGTGCGCGAGAAGAGAAGGTTAGCAAGAGAAGCAAAAGTTGCTCAAGAAGAGGCCGAGCCCATCAGCCCCACTTTAATTTTCCAAATGGGAGACGTTCCAAACGAGCAGCGGCAGCTGCCACCTCCACAACAACCGGTAGAAACAAGGAAGACCATTAGGGAGCTCAAAACGTCCCTAATAGCGGGTGGCATTCCGTCGTGCATTCGTTACCCTCAACTTGCTCTAGGAAAGACAGGGACTTTCGAGCTCAGAACTGGTTTTCTCCTTAAGCTACCCACTTTTCACGGGTTACCTAATGAAGACCCTAATCTACATCTCCAAGAATTCCAATTTATTTGCTCAACCATGGCACAGGAGAATGCAGATGAGGATATCATGAAGATGAAGGCTTTTCCTTTTTCTTTGACAGACAAGGCAAAGACATGGTTGTATAGGCTTCCAAATGGCTATATAACTTCATGGGACGTGATGCACAAGACATTCTTGGAGAAGTATTTTCCCACTTCAAAAATTATAGCATTGAGAAAGCAAATTACCAGAATTGAGCAAAGATGGGACGAGCCATATCCCGAATACTTTGAGAGGTTCCAGAGCTTGCTTACTCAATGCCCTCAACATGGTTTGAGTGAGGAAAGCTTGTTGACTGCCTTTTATGATGGTCTCTTACCCATAGAGAGAGATATCTTGGATGCATCAGCTGGAGGACCGTTCATGGACAAATACAATGAGGATGGAATGAAGCTCATAGCTGATCATGCATTGAATGCTCGACAATTCAATAATTCTTCACGACGTGTCTAGACATTGTCATCAAAAGGAGGTAACGATTCTGATATCAAAGAGCAATTATCAAATCTCACATCTATGTTATCTCAGGTATTGGGTCAAAAGAAGCATGGAGCCATGGTGTGTGGTGTGTGCTCAATGGAGGGTCCCCAAACTGATCGCTGCCCTCAATTATATGAGGATGAGGAGGTACATGCTGTAGGAAATTTTCAGCAAGGAGGGCAATATCAAAAGAACGATCCATATTTTCAGTATCCAGGACCAAGGAATCACCCTAACTTCCGGTGGAGTAACAATGACAACGTACTTGGACCTTCTCAAGCATCTCAAGGCAACAACCGT
>NW_004441542.1:0-1273 GCF_000184155.1 Fragaria vesca subsp. vesca | reverse complement strand
CCCTTCGTCGGAGAGTCGAGGCGCTGCCCTTAGCGCTACCGAGTCGATGTGGCCGAGGTGCTGCTGCGTTGACGACAAGAGAGGCGAGGTGGCGGAGCCGAGGAGGTGTTGCGAAGTCTAGGTGGCGGAGCCGCGTGGTGCTGCGAAGCAGAGAGATGAGGCGAGAGAGGCGAGCGTGAGAGGTGAGTTACTGAGAATAGATCCACAGTCCACAAAGATCAACGGCTTAGATTAATAGGTTTAATTATTTTTATTTTTTTTAATATAACTCGGTTGGTACATGGTATACTGTATTTTGGGAAAATCTGTACCATGTACCAACCGACTTCTAAAACTTGGTACGGTAGTACTGTACCGAAAACTCGGTTACCAACTACTTGGCATACCAATCTGTTTGGTACGGTTGGTACATGGTTGGTTGGTATCGCCAGGGTCCAAATTGCCACCCCTAATTTCAACTTCACATTTCTCCTTACCTAGCTCAAGAGAGGGTGAGCTGTTTGGAGGGGTTGCTGCACGGGAGGAGGGCTACAAAATGAGCTAAGGATCGCCGGTTTTGGTGGCCGGAGGAGGGAGCTCCGGCGAGAGGACCACCACGGCAGCTAGCGGCTCCGGGCGTCGATCCTCACTCACGGCGGCGCTAGAGGAGCTGTTACCGGTCTAGGGATGTAGCTGGGTCGGAGGCCGACCGAACGTGACCGGTGCGGCAGTCCCAAACGGCTGGACGGCGGCGGACGAGCGGCCGGAAAGTTGGGCAGTGGAGGACTCGGGGAGAGGAAAACCGGGAAGAAAAAGAGAGAAGAGAAGAGTGGGTTTTGGGCCTCCACCCAAACCAGTCCAAGCCTAATATACCCAACTCCACTAAAAATAATTACACCCTAAAATAATACCCTAATAAAAATTACCTTTTACTAGCTAAAATTTACCATTTTTACCGTCGTCATATTTTCTCCCACGAATAATTCCCCGAAATTAATCGTCCCTCAAAACACCTCTAGGGACCGATTAAACTATTACCTCAATGACGGAGACGGTAAAACTCTTATTATAACCAAGCTAGTAAATAAGGTAAAAATTTAAGGGTCGGGATGTGACAGATGGTGATGGAATAGGCGGCGTCCGACGAGGCGGTTGCAGCAAGGAAGAGGAGGGTGATGAGAGAAACGGCGGAGAGAGAAAAGTGGGAAGCCATGGTTGGCTGATGGGTTTTAAATGTGTGTGTGTGTGTGTGTGTGAGAGAGAGAGAGAGAGAGAGAGAGAGAGAGAGAGAGGT
>NW_004441541.1:0-1149 GCF_000184155.1 Fragaria vesca subsp. vesca | reverse complement strand
GAGAGAAGAAAGATGGAGAAGATGAGGGAGGAGAGAGAAAAGAGTGAAGCCAGTCTTGATTGGTTTGCTATTGATTGATAGTGCGGTGGTGCAAACTGTAGAATACGAATTCTTCTTATCAGAAGAAATCCAATACATGCACCTCCATACAAAGAAGTAGTGTTTCCCTTCCTCAAATACCCAAAAAACTACTCCATCCAACAGCAACATTTTATTTCATATATTCTAATATATATATATATATATATTATATTTATTTTATTCCGCGCTTCCAAAACGCTTCCGCTTCCAAGTATTTTTGAAAAAAAAACGCTTCCGCGTTTCCAAACGCTTCGCTTCTACACTTCCGCTTCCGATTCCATGCAACGTAAGGCAAAACCCTAGGGTTTCCTGCCGAGTCTTTCTAGGATTTTAAGACAAGATTTTTTTGTCTAAATTAAGGGATTTATTATGCAATTCAAATATGAAAATCTAGAAATTAATTCCTTAAATTTTTTTGTCTAAAAATCTGATTTTACAAGACTAATTCCTTCCCTTTTCAGGAACAATAAATGGCGTAGCAAATTAAAGAGGAGGAGCTGATTTTCGGCAATACAAGGAAGGATACTAAATGGCTGATTTGTTGTGGAGATCAAGCAACGTACCTAGTCCATAATTCAGCCAAATTCATCACCTTTGTGCGCAAGAAATTCTAGAGAGTTCCCAACAGATTTTAATTAATTTGTCAGGCAATTCTCTTGGACCGTTGGATCAAGGTAAAATCAAGGGTGGAGAATAAACCCTAGGTGCGACATGGACACTATAAATAGAAGACATATGCTGAGTTTTGGACATCATATCTTCACGCACAAATCACACAAAAACAATAACATCTTTCTTCCTGTATCCGTGTGCATCTAGGAGCCGAGAAGCCAACGTTGGAGAGCAGCCTTCGGACTTCTCCAAGCTGCAGCCGAGATCTTGAAGCTGAGGAGCACTTGCGTCATCATCAACTGGCCCTTGAAGATCATCGAAAAAGTGTAACAACATGCCTGTTCTCTTTTCTTGCGTTAACTTTAAATTCGGATTCAAAGTTGCATGGTTGTATGGTTTGAACTTGTTATTCTTTTAAATAATTGAGTTATGATGTTGATATGTTGGATGATTGTG
>NW_004441540.1:0-1655 GCF_000184155.1 Fragaria vesca subsp. vesca | reverse complement strand
TTAGTCCATTAATTTTCTTTACATTGATTTGGATTCTTGAATGTGAATATAGATGTTTTATTTGGAAACAGGTCTGGAATAGTTGAAGGTGATTTTAATGGAAATTTTTTTGAAAATACAAAATTTAATAGAATGGTTTAATGTTTTTACCACAGTAAGACACGGTAAAAAAAATTAACTGTACAAGTTGGTGAAGTTTATTTACATAATACAACCCGTGCAATAAACTTGTGGGACCCATAATTGATATTGATTGGTGTTAATAAAAAAACAAGATATAATTTATTTTGAAATTGTTAGCAGTCTGGGCCCACACATAAGTGGGAACAATGGATTTGTTGACTTAGTTCCACATTCTCTTTTAAATGTGGCTTTTTGTTGATTGCTACAGCCCTACACTCCACAAGCCCAAAAAATGTGGTTGTAATATGGCAAGGGAGGGTTGGACACGAAAATGTGTGGCTCTCAGCCTATTTTTGCCACACTAAGTGTATGTTGTTGTTGATAGGAATTGTAGTAGTGATAAGATAATGAACCAGCAGGTTTATAAGAGTTTCTTTTGTAAAGTTAAAATCATATATATATAAATAATAAATTAGAGTTGCACATCGTTGAGAGACAGCAATGATAGAACATAGATATCAACTTCAACGAATTTAATCGTTATTGACATGTAAAAATTAGCTAGCCATGACTGATCTAAAGAATTTGTCTTTAGTTATCAGATCTTTCTAGAGAGGAAGGACCTAATCTCTAATGGTCCATTGAGAACTATAGTTATCGAGACAACTAATGGCTGTGAGACTGACATTCAGTAGTAGGGTGGTAGCAGTTTTGGTGAACAACCATTCTAGACTTCTCCATCTAGTTGTAGGAAACACGCGCAGTCCATTGGAGAAAATGTAATGTTTATACATAAATAGCTTCCCAATCAAATGAACCAAACTATCAACAAGCAGTCGAAACTATATATGTCGAGAGGTAAGTATTGGAAATTTGATGAACAATATAATTGGACTCAAACTTGAGGCCTTAGACAGGAAAAATGGAAGGAAGCAGGAATTAATTAGTAGAAGAACAAACAAAATACAAACCGTGCAGATTGGAATCTTTCACTTAGATTAAGGAAACCCCAATTGTAAGTGATCCTCCACACCACGCCAAATAGATATCTAACTCAAGGCCTCAAGCTACAAGTACGTAGCATCTCCTCAACAAGTTAGAAATTATAGCAATATCTTCGGAAACTATTTGAGGAGATGTGAAAACGGTGATCCCTAATTCCTAATTTGCGATCCCTCGAGTGTAAGTACTATTTTTCGGCAATCAGTCTCGGTTTCACATATTTACCTATGTGATTGGCTTCACCTCCGAGCAGTTGCCCCATGTGTTAGGGCCAAGACATGTAATGCCACAAGCAACCTTGCCCAGGGTCATGAGTCAAGCCTATGGTTGGTTGCTTGTGTGCAAGTGGCATTATTGTAATTTCTATTTTTCTTGTATTTTATTTTATTTAGCTTGGCCCTCCTTGGCTTTTTTATGTTTCCCACAGCCAAGTGAGAATTTGGCAGATATGCTCTTTGTAGGGGAGTTCCTAGTCGGCGACGGTTGGACTAAGGAACTAGTATAGGTAAGCACATGTACTTTAGCCCCTA
>NW_004441539.1:0-1932 GCF_000184155.1 Fragaria vesca subsp. vesca | reverse complement strand
CGTAATATCGAATCCCATGTTGTCGCCAAACATGATATTTGAGACACTGACTCATATAAGCTTTGGTTTGACCAAATTTGTCAACCTGGAAGAGATTTAATGGTCCAAATTTTTGAGAAATTCTCATGGACATCCATTCTTCCGCTCAAAACGAAGACATTCGAGATCTAGCATCACCATGAAGCATGGTGGTGACCCGGGGGACATTGACGTCACCCGAACACGACTCCAACTTCCTGGAGGTCGTCCGGTCAATTCCTCAAGCAATTGAGGTGCACCGGCCTTTCCTCGATGTCGCATTGGCCCCCTGCAATGCTCATTGCTCGTTTTGAAAGCCTATTCTTTAGCTAAATAAGGAGTGAGACCCTCCTACGCTAAATAACACAAAAGTGAACATTCTATTCTTACATCAAACTATGTAGATAGATACAACCAACTTGCGGACACCTTTTTATGCTTTATGGTGTTGGTTGACGTGTTAACACACTGGTCACGTGTTACACTATTATCTACTGCTTATACTGCTTATACTTCTACGGGCTCACTACTCATTCTTTAAAGAAGTTCATCGGGATGTAAGTTGAAGTGTCATGTACCCCATGTTCACACGCAATACGGTCTCACCGAGGCTACTACCAAGCAACTTTAGCTTGTCGCTCGAACATTATTGATGCGCACCACTCTTTCTATTGTGTCTTGGGGCTATGCAATATTTGCATGCAGCTTTACCATTCATCTATGACCCACCATCATTGAATTTTGTTGTACTACAGCTCGTGACTGTGTACCAGGATTGACACGAAATTGCAATCCTTGAGCTCGGCAGGATTGAAACAGATCTCCAATCCTTAAGCTCGGCTAGATGTTATTTCTAGGTGCCAAATCGGATTGCCACTGCGTACAATGATGGGTCATTTGAGATGAATAAGTTTAGGTTGGATATGAACCTCCACCTATAATCCGCATATGTAAGAACCTTGTCAGGCGATCTCATTCACCGCTAAATTGCGGATTGTCACTTTGATGAGACAATATTCCCGCCGTTACGGGGAGATAAGAACACAAGTGTTCAAGTGGAACGACGTGAATTGTCGTGGTTTGTCCCCACTAAGTCTCATCTTGATCTCAAATGCTTATAGTGTTAAAGTGACGAGATCACATGCTGCAAATATGTCTGCAAAGATTGATGTCCTACAAAAGGACATGGCGCGACCAAAAAGTGTTGGTCTTGACGCCATCACCATGGATGGTGATATAGTGACGCCATATAGTGGCAAAATTGGTGTCACAAGGCCGTGTGGCTCCCCAAAAGGAGGGAGACCCTTACGTTCGATATTTTCTCGCACTAGGAAGAAAGCGAGCTTGGCACAACCTAATCCATTGATTAGTGATACTCAAATCCGTCTCATGAAGTCTGAATTATGATTATCGTTGGGGGACGCCTCAATGTCAAATCAAATCCATATAGAGATCTCTACAAGTATTACACTAGTGTACATGAGGACGTGGGATAATGAGTCTACTATCGAACCACCCTTCGTTGATGAATATCAACTTAGTTGATTGGCCTAATGGAAAGATGCGATCCAGCATTAACAAAGAGATAGGTCCTTGGGCAGGTGATGCCGACACCGCAAGCTAAACCCTATCAACTATACTTTTGTTAGATAGCGTAGTGAGAATAAGAGTTTAGACTCACCTTATGGCGCAAGGTCTCTCACTATCACGCACTGGAATCAACTGCGATGAGATATGCTCTCGTAATGGATGTCATTGAACTCCACTACTTTGTCAGTTTGGTAGTTTCCGAATAACTGAACATGCAGCCTATGAATGTGGTCATAATAACATCTCTATGGGATCAGAGATATATATGAAGATCTTACACGGACTTCATTCATCTGAATCAAGTGGCTCCAGACCACAGGAGCA
>NW_004441538.1:0-5679 GCF_000184155.1 Fragaria vesca subsp. vesca | reverse complement strand
ACGCAACCAAACACACTCCATGCTCATCCCTAGCTACCACACCAATACCACCTACTCTCCGATCTTCCAGGAAAGCACCGTCGACGTTCAGTTTGAGCCTCCCGCTTGGTGGGCAACTCCATCGAGCTTTAGCTCGTTTCATTTTCACCTTCAGCTTGTTGTGGACCTTCTTGTAGTCTTCAAGAAATTGCAACGCCCAGATAGACATATTGAAGGGGTCACAAGAACGTCCTTTCCATAATATATTATTTCTCTCTGTCCAAAGAGCCCACAAAGACACGAAAAAAACATCAAGCTGCTGCCCAGAAAGTCTGTCCATTACCACACCAATCCACTCTGCAATAGTTGCACCGAGAAACGACTGACTTTTGAGGTGAAGAGGGTTATGCTTCCAAAAGATACAAGCCACTGAGCAATCCCTAAACAGATGCAACCTAGTTTCCACTCCCTTGTTACAAAAAACACAAGTCATATCTGAAACATGGAATTTCCTATGTAAAGCAGCCCTTGTTGGGACGATATCTCTACATAGCCTCCATATGAAACCCCTGACCTCTGGTGGCACCTGAGCCTTCCACACTTTACTCCAATATTTCCTTCTAGCTCGTCCGGTATTGTCTGAAGAGGACGCACTCCAAGCAATACAATCAGTTGTGCGTGCAACATGGTATCCCGATTTAACACGATACATGCCATGCTTATCAAAATGCCATGCAAGCCTGTCATGTACTCTTCTCACACTTAAAGGGATACGTAAAATCATAGCTGCCTCTTCTTCTGTGAACAACTCAATTACAACATGCTCCACCCATTCCATCGCCTCCTCATCCATAAGATCACACACCCTCCAAGTTTCTGTTCCTTCCATTGGGGTTGAAAAAGGCCTGAAGTTGTGTGGTAAAGGAAGCCAAGGATCTGCCCAAATCTTTATACTGCTACCATTCCCCACTGTAAACCACATTCCCTTCTTCAAAACTGTATCTCGCCCCACCAACAAGCTCCTCCAAACAAAAGATGGATCAGAACCACACGTAGCATGTAAGAAATCAGTATCTGAGAAATACTTGGCTTTTAAGAGTCTACCCACAAGAGCATCCGGTCTCCTAAGTAACCTCCATCCTTGTTTTGCTAATAATGCTCTATTAAAATAAGTCATGTTCCTAAAACCCATTCCTCCTTCCGATTTAGGAACACACAACTTATCCCAGGAGAGCCAGTGTATCTTCTTTCCATTGTCGTTGTCTCCCCACCAAAACCTTGCAAGTGAAGAATGTATGGCATTGCACAAGTGTTTCGGCAACTCGAAACAGCTCATCACATAGTTTGGGATACTCTGTAAAACCGCTTTAATCAAGATCTCCTTCCCCGCAATACTCAGTGTTTTCTCCCTCCATCCTCTCGCTCTCTTGTCAATTTTCTCCTTCACATACCCAAACGCTTCCTCTTTAGAATAACTGACTTCAATGGGGAGGCCTAAATATTTATCATGTTTGGGGACCCTGGTAACCCCCAGCTTCGTTGCTAGCTCCACTTGCTGTTCTAGAGTTACATTCCGACTAAAAGACACACAACTCTTCTGAAAATTTACTTGTTGACCTGTCACCATTTCATACTTGAGCAGCACCTCCCGTACAGTCTCACACTCCTCCTCGGTTGCTCTAAAGAAAACAAAAGAATCGTCTGCAAATAACAAATGACTGATTGTTGGTGCTCTTGGACAGATCTTGACACCATGTAGATGACCCCTAGCTTCCTCTTCCATGATTAAACGAGAGAAAGCCTCAGCACATAGAAGAAAGAGATAAGGAGAGATTGAGTCTCCTTGTCTTAGTCCCCTTTGTGGTTGAACCATTCCTCTGACCTCCCCATTAACCACAAATGAGTAAGACACTGTTTGAACACACCTTAGAACCATCTCAATCCACGTCCTATCAAAACCCATCTGTCTCATAATACCCTCCAGAAAACTCCATTCTACTCTGTCATATGCTTTGCTCATATCGAGCTTAAGCGTAGCGTAACCATCTCCACTCCCATACAACCGCTTCAAGTAATGTGATACCTCAAAAGCAATTATTGAGTTGTCGGAGATATGACGACCAGGGACAAAGGCACTCTGGCTCTCCGATATTATACTCTCCAACATAGGCTTCATTCTGTTGGCTAAAACCTTAGAACCAATCTTGTATAAGACATTGCATAAGCTAATCGGTCTTAGCTGATTCATTGTGTCTGGAGTCTTAACCTTCGGAATCAAGGTTACATGAGTATAGTTTATTTCTCTCAACCGCTCCTCTGATTCTAAGAAAGCCCTAACAGCCTGTACTACATCTCTACCAATAATAGACCAAAATCGCTGATAGAAACATGGGGCAAAGCCGTCTGGTCCAGGCGCCTTCGTTGGTTTCATTTGTGAAAGAGCATTCCAAACCTCCTCTTCAGAAATCTCAGCCACTAACCCTTCATTCATCTCTGTAGTCACAAAACTTGGCACGTTGTGAATCACTTCCAGCATGTTTGAGGGAGTAGAAGAACGAAAAAGGTTTGTGTAATAGTCAAGAACTATCCTCTCAATTTCCTCATCCTCAGACCTCCAGATCCCATCCGCATCACGCAATCCTCTGATCAGGTTCTTTTTTTTCCGGTTCGTAGCACCTTGATGAAAAAAATGAGTGTTCATATCTCCCTCTGACAACCATAGAACACGCGATCTCTGCTTCCAAAACACCTGTTCCTTCTGCAAAAGCTCTTGTAATTGTGCTTCAAGGTGAGCTCTTGCTGGGTTCGGGGGCGACGAGGGAGAGTGGTCATAGAACCATGCAAGCTTGGAGCGAACTGCCTTGATATCCTTCTTTAAATTTCCGAATTTCTCTTTGCTCCAAAGAATAAGAGACTCCCTGGTATTCATGATTTTTTTACTAACCCTAAGGAAAGGGTCTGTATCAGTAATACTCTCCCAGCCTGCTTCAACAACTGTCTGACATTCACTCTCTCTTAGCCAATACTCCTCAAAACGCCAACGTCTCTTTTTCTTTTTTTTCTTCCTCCTACTTTTCCTGATCTCCAACAAAATCGGAAGATGATCAGACTCGTTTGGATTGAGGTGGATCACCCTCGACTTAGGAAAACGATGACGCCAACTAGGGTTTGTAACAAATCTGTCTAACCTCTCCTTGACTTCAAATCCATGTCTCACACCCTTCCAAGTGAAAGCTGGCCCATAAGAGTGCAAGCTGGTCAGCGAACACTCCTCCAGGACATCAACAAAATTCTCCATAAACCTCCTTCGAATCATATTACCTCCCTCCTTTTCCTTCAGTGATACAATTTCATTAAAGTCGCCCCCTAAAACCCATGCAACGTCACAGTTCCCATGCAACCTTCTAATAAGACTCCAAGATAGTTGTCTAAGTTCAGCCTTAGGTTGACCATAGATTCCACTAAACCTCCACTGATCAGTAGTCTCCCCCACCATTACATCAATATGAAAATCGGAATAGGATAATAAAGATACTTTGGTATCGGTTGTCCAAAGGAGGGCAAGTCCACCGACTCTACTTGTCCTCTTCCCTTTCCTGTCGGCAACAACCTTGCACGAAACCGAAAAACAATTACTCCACCCAACCTGCCTTCTAACCCCATGCATCTCCGCTATTGTACACTTAGTTTCACTCAAGAAAATCAGTTTGGGAATGTTTAGAGAAATAATCCCTTTAAGCCCTCTAACTGTCCAAGGGTTCCCAATCCCTTGGCAGTTCCAACACAAAGCATTCATGGCTCGTGATGGGTCGATACCGGACCCATCACGGAGGGACGTTTCGGAGTACGCCCTGAACTCGATTTGGAACCTCCAACTGCAAACCCTACTTTACCCCCCTTACTAATCAAGTAACCATTCTTCTTTGGGGGACTGCTAACAGACTTGGGCCTGTCAATAACTCGAGTGGGAGCGGCCCCAAGCCCACTCTGCAGCCTATCAGTTAACACCAGATCACTCTCCATCACTTCCTTTCCTGCCTTTTTTGATCCCCTGTTTTTACTTTTTTGGGCAGGAATGATGTCCAAACTATCGGATCTCACAATTGGCATTGATGCCTCAGAAATAGCTCCTCCCTTGATTTCCTCCGGCGAAAAAGGCAAATTAGCTCCCAAATTTCCCTCCAAATTATTACTACTCCCCAAAACACTCTGAGAAACCTCCAGTTGATTACTATCCCCCAAAACACTCCGAGAATCTGGCAATTGCATTAATGTATTTGAACGTGAAAAACATTCCATAATGGGCACATCTCGGAGGTCCCCATCGCCGCCGATCGCCGCCACCGCCGGCTTCATCCCCGGTTCACTTTGAGTGAGCCTCCTCCTCTTTAGCGAAACCTTCTTTAGACTGTCATCCTCCGCCCCATCACTATCTATCTCCATCCCATTTTCTGGGATTGGTCCCTCTGGTGCTTCCTCCATCTCTTCTCGTGAACGAACCAACCCGGAAGTCGGCAACTCCGGTGCTATCATCCTCCAACCCTTCTGTTTTGGAGGATGGAGGCCAAAACGCCATCCACCATTCCCTGAAACCGTTTCCGGTTCTCTATCAACTTTGTGTCTTGCCTGTAACCATGTTTCCTTTCGTTCAGCTTTTAGCAGAGCCGAGTACATAGGTTCCGAGATTTCCCCTGCCATCCTTTTCGGACAGCCACCCCCAGTGTGGTCCAGCAGTCCACAAAAAAGGCAAAAGAAAGGCAAATGCTCATACTCTAACTCATAGTAGCGGCTTACAATGTCTCCGGCTAGCCTGAAGTTGATGCCGGCCTGCATTGGTTTTGTTATATCAATCCCAACCCTCATTCGGAGATAGTTGCCAAGAACACCCCCACTACCACGGCCCCTCATCGATCGTACATGCTCTCCCAATGCATCTCCAATGAACTTTCCAGTGCTCTCAACCCTACCGTCTTCCAGATAAATAGGTGGTAAACCCCTCACTCGGATCCAGAACAATTGTTTGTGAAGGGAGACAGCGAGAGGATCCTCCTTACCATCAGTGACTGCAACTGCTAACAGAGCCTTCTCAAAAGACCAAGGGGTACCTCCCACCACCCACTTCAAATCTGATGCTCTCTTGAAGGAAAACAAAAACCTCTTACCCCCATCAAGATCAGAGATAGTCATCAGAGATCTGTTGCTCTGATCTGCTGCCGGGATCCACAACGATCTCACCATCGCCACAAGCGCCTCTCTCCGAAACGGCTTCGTTGTCATCAACTCCCCCACCAAGTAGAAGCATTTCTCTCCTGATTGTTCAAACTGTTCCGGTAATATCACCTCCACCGCTCCTGGATCTGTTATTGCCATCCTCTGAACCAGACCTCCAATTACTTCCTCCATGCGTAAGAGAACCGTCGTGAGAACTGTCCACCCGTAAATCACAAACGGAGGCAGCCACGACATAAACAGCAGACGCTGACCTTCCAAACCCTAACTCTCAACTCCCAAGAATAGAGAGAAAAGAGAAGGGACCTATGATTTGTCTTAAAAAGTTGTCAAGAATGTTGATACCATGACCACTAACATCATTAAATTTTGATAATATTCAAGAGTGCGCGTTTATATCAATTCATGATATCTTTGTAATTGAAATTAAAAATTATACATTAAAATTGTTTTTAAAATTAAATATTTTTC
>NW_004441537.1:0-1285 GCF_000184155.1 Fragaria vesca subsp. vesca | reverse complement strand
AACTATCGGCACCGAATATTTACCGGAATAGTGTGATTTTTCAACCGTGGATGTATTTCAACATTCTCGTCATATCTTATTTCATGACTTTTTGGCGTTTGAAGGTTTTACTTATAGTTTGTTTTTGAAACGGAACATTTACATAACACTTGGTAAACAAGTTATACAACATTAGTATGCATGTTGTGATTGTGATGATCAAACTTGAGAAACAGAAATCCGACCGTCAGATCTGACCATCATGACAAAATACATGTATGGGAAAAAATTCAACTTGATCTGAAAAGAATAGGGGCTCGATCCGGACGGTCAATCTTGTAAGTCAAACCCCTAAACGCACGGAAAAGGTCGTTCGACCGTCTAAATTACGTATTTTGGCCAGACCTCCAACTGAAAATAGTTTCAAACCGATGAGACGCAAGAAGTCGTCTAAAAATTTTACGGAAAATAACCACCGAAGATAGGGCTATAGTAGGTAATAGAAAAATTTTAGGGTTTAGCCGACGAATACCCTAACGTATTCGTCGGCTATAGTATGTGATTAAAAAATTAAAAAATAACTAAAGCCGACGAAATATTAGGTTATTCGTCGGCTAAAACTTTATTAGCCGACGAAATATACTATATTTCGTCGGCTAAGATGGGTTTAGCCGACTAAATATACTATAATTCGTCGGCATTCGTCGGCTAAGATGGGTTTAGCCGAGGAAATACACTATAATTCGTCGGCTAAGATGGTTTTAGCCGACGAATTATGGTGTATTTCGTCGGCTTAAGGAAAAAAATACATTAAAAAAAACAGACGATATTAGTAAACCATACTAACTTCCTGTTCATCATGTATCACCAAAATTCATATAAAATAACTGAAATATGAATTCAACATATATAAACTATAAAGGAAAAGGTCTTTAGTTATACAAATTAATGGATTAAGTCCTCTAAATTAAAACTAAGGCTCGTAATCGGAATCATCCGATGAGTCTTCTTCGGTGTCAGAATTAATTTCTGGTAATATATGTCTTTCCTCATCGCCAGAGTCTTCGTCTGTTTCTTGATTTGGATCAACATCAATAAGCCTTGGCTCTTCATCACGAATTCGCACCGAACGACCCGCTTTAAAATTATTAAGGCGAACGGTAGAGGAGTTAGGAATACCTATTGCGTTGGGCTCTTGATACGCAACATCCTCTTCCTCGTCTTTGGCCTCTCCAAGTGTAGCCGCCCGGTAAATGTTTCGAGGGTGCACAAGGTTGACTACTTTCCACTCGTCACCCTTAGCAAG
>NW_004441536.1:0-3814 GCF_000184155.1 Fragaria vesca subsp. vesca | reverse complement strand
CATCCCATCTCCACTTTTTGTCTTCCTCAAATACAACATCACGGCTGACTACAATTTTCCTCTTTACAGGATCATACAAACGGTATGCTTTGGACTCATCACTGACCCCCATCAATACACAAGCATGACTCTTGTCCTCTAACTTGGTTCTTTTAGCATCTGGAATGTGAACATGCCCCAAACACCCAAACACCCGAAAATGACTTACTGTTGGTTTGACACCACACCACATCTCCTCCGGTGTAGCATTCTTCACTGCCAAGGTTGGGCTTCTATTTAATACATAAGTGGTCCACTTGACCGCCTCAGGCCAGAAAGATTCCGGTACCTCTTTCTCTGACAATATGGAGCGCACGAGATTCATCAAGGTGCGATTCTTCCGTTCGGCAACCCCATTCTGTTGCGGGGTGTAGGCGGTTGTGAGCTGCCTCTTAATACCATGCTCCTTACAGAACTGATTAAACTCATTTGAATTGAACTCTCCTCCTCTATAAGTACGTAAGCACTTAATACTCATACCAGATTCCTTCTCTACCATGCTCTTAAAACTTTTAAAGTAGCTAAAAAGTTTCTGATTTCTCAACAAGAAAAACTGTCCATGCTTTTCTACTAAAGTCATCAATAAAGCATAGGACATACCTCTTCTTGCTGTTTGATTCTGGAGTTATCGGTCCACACAGATCAGCATGAACAAGTTGAAGCTTGTGTGTAGCCCT
The DNA here is from genome assembly GCF_000184155.1 of Fragaria vesca subsp. vesca. Classification (NCBI taxonomy): domain Eukaryota; kingdom Viridiplantae; phylum Streptophyta; class Magnoliopsida; order Rosales; family Rosaceae; genus Fragaria; species Fragaria vesca. Next base: position 3,098 of record NW_004441536.1, on the reverse strand, counting down.
CCACGTGCTTTTCTTTGGTATGGGATCTCTGTGCTGCTTCCCGACAAGGCAGCTCACACATACTGATGATGAAGAAGTAAGTTTCGGCAATCCACTAACCATCTCTTTCTCCTGTAGCAGCTTCAATCCTTTGTGACTTAGATGTGCAAACCGGCAGTGCCACAGATTGGCTAGATCCTGCTTTTGCACACTGGAGTGAAAGCACTTCTCTTCTTGTGTATTGGCAACAATCACAAACATTCGGTTGGTTGTCATAGTTGTCTGAATGATGAGACCTCTCTCAGGATGGTATACTCTGCACTTCCCTTCATGCATCAAAACAGCAAGCCCTCTTTCTTGTAGTTGACCAATACTAAGGAGATTGTTAGTCAACCCTGGCACATAAAACACATCTGAAAAGCTGTAGGTGACACCATGAATGGCAATCTTGACTCTACCTCTTCCTTGCACCATCATCTTGTAGTTGTTGCCAAGTTTGACATGATGCCGAACTCGTTCATCCAAATCACAGAACTTTGACAAATCACCGCTCATATGATTTGAGCACCCTGAGTCTAGGAACCACACATCTTCCCTTTTTCCTTCATTCAAATCGACATAAGCCATTAGTAGTATTTCTTCATGCTCATTGAACTCTGCCTCTGCATAATTTATCTCCTTGTTCCAAGTTGGACATTCATACTGAAAATGTCCAAGCTTGTGACATTTGTAACATTCTACCATGGCCTTGTTAAAAATGCCTCTTCCTCGACCTCTTCCCATGTTGCCTCCTCGTCCTCGACCCCTATTGCCTCTACCTCGATTACCTCCTTCACTTGATGTTACTTTGAGAGCTTGATCATCTCTCATTCCTCCATTGATTCTACACAATCTCTGCTCATGGACAAGCAAACTGCTGTGCAACTCGTCAACCGTCATTGTATCAAGGTCATTGGATTCCTCGATTGAACATGCTACATAGTCAAATCTCGGAGTCAATGACCTCAAAATTTTCTCTACTATGTCAACCTGTGACATATTCTGACCACCATGAACTTTCAGCTTGTTCACAATGGTGAGAGTCCGAGCAAAGAACTCATCAATCCTCTCATCCTCCTTCATCTGCAAGATCTCGAAGTCTTTCTTCAGTGCCTGCCTGCTAGCTCTCTTCACCTTGGATGAACCATGATATTTTTGTTTCATGGAATCCCATATGCTCTTCGAAGAGGACCTATCAAGAATTGTGTCCATGATAGTCCTATGAATAGCTTAGAAAAGAAATTCTTAACCTTCAGATCATCCTCCTTCATTTGCTCAACTCTTTGGCGCAAGTCTTCTTCTCTCTTCCTTTGCGCTTCAGTCTGTTGTCTTCCTTCTGCCACAACAGTTGAGAAAGTAGCGACCTGTTCACGCACTTGCACAGGAGTTGGAACACCAGTTTCAATGAGGTGCCACAACTTTCTGGAGCGAATGAAATTCTCCATGAGCTCTGACCAGTGATCGTAGTATCCATCAAATAGAGGGATGGATACTGGAGCTGAGTTGCTCTCAGCCAAAAGCTTCAGCTGCGTTGAGCTTGCTTCTGCCATCACTTCTCTTACACACACTGTTTACTCACACACACACTGTTTCACTCTAACCCGAGATGCACAATCAGGCCCCGTTAAGGGCTCTGATACCAGATTGTTAGAAAACCCTGAATGAAAACTCAACATATTCAGCACATTAGTTCATGGTGGCTTTCCAATTCAGCATATACTATTGATTACCAGACAGGACCTACTATATTCGAGGAAGAAAATAACAGATTTTACACTTGACTCGCTTGAATTGGAAATCCATTGTTGCTTTAGTTGCTTAATAATGCCAGAACAATTGTAGACACAACTGCACTGGGAGCAGTACTAACAATGCCACTAAAACAATCAATTTCCGAATATATTGAAAATTAGAATGAAGAACACATTATACCCAAACCCAGAAATCACATACCCAATTAGAAGTACCATACACCTACGAAATTTGAAGTACGAAATAAACAATTAGTTATTTCTGGAATAGTAGAATAACAGAGAAGTTGATTCATTCACATAACAGTGAAGCTCTTGAGACAAATGTAATTACTAACTGAAATACATAACCCAATACTCTGGGAACTTGAACACTCCATGTTCTTCACAAAAGTTCAATACTTTGATGGATGCTTATAAACCCAAAAACCTCAACTTTAACCTGAACAAAGAAACGAACAGCTTACCCAAAATAACCAGACTGCTGAGTTTGTAAGCGACAGACACAGAAGCAGAACCACAATCTGAGCTTCTTGGGGTCCGGTTGTTGTTGCGGCGGAGGAGGTAGTGGTGATCTTGTGGGTTTTGCAGTGTCTGGGTTTTCCATTTTCAGTGATCGGGGGAGTTGTGGAGGTTGGTTAAAGACTTCATTAGAGCTAGAACGAAACGAAAGAGAGAGACAGTGAAAAGGAGACGTGGCTTGAAATCAAGGGATGCCGGGTGAGGTTAAAATCAATTTATACCCGGCCCAATACCGTAGCCTAAACTGTTTACATAAACAGTACAGTTAATAAACAGTATACAAAAAATAGATATATACTAGGTAAATCCCCCGCGCGTTGCTGCGGGTTGAGATCGTTTGTTGACAATATCTGTGAAAAGAACTGTTATATAGAAGTATATACAAAGGTATGGAAGTCCGTATGTTTGAAGTGAGCTCCATATATAATAGAGGTATAATTGTATTGTAAGTTGCATTAATGCACTGAATTTGGATCTATTTGAACTCTTGTTACAAATAATAGAGCCAATATATGCAACACATGTTAATATTGCAAATCTGAGTTCTGCTGACACCATTTCAGTGAAAGGACTTCATTCTAAGCCGTCAAAATCCATACAAATTAAAGAAGAACAAAAACTATCCTACTTGTTCACCATGTTGCATGCAGCTTAGTTAGAAAGAATCTGGTTGTAGCCTCGGTTGTTTGCTAGTTTTCTATAGCTAGGGAAACCAAGGCAATACCATGTTGAGCAGCAATGTTTGTAATCTTGGAAGCTGGTATTCTGTGGTGAAATTGATATACAGATTTTGTTCAAATAATGTAT
>NW_004441535.1:0-1055 GCF_000184155.1 Fragaria vesca subsp. vesca | reverse complement strand
TCTTCTCCCGTCCATCTTCTGGGAGGCACACCGTGTTCTACGGTCCCATCAAATGCCTTGTCATCGAATCGCCATTCGTGATTATATGGAAGGAAAGCACGGTGACCCAATCTGCATATCTTGTTGCAATGACTGCTGCTTCCCTCATCGCTAAGGCACTCTGGACAAGCTTTGTATCCCCTAACAACGTTGCCCGACAACATCCCACGGGCAGGAAAATCACTGATGGTACCAACAACCATGACATGCATCTGGAACATCTCGTGCATGTACTTGTCATAAGTGGGATGACCAACTTCCCACAAAAACTAAAGCTCTTCAATCAAAGGTCTTAAATACACATCGAGACACTTCCCTAGATAACCGGGCCCCGGAATCAACAAACTCAAGATATTGTATTCCTTCTTCATGCACATCTATGGAGGAAGATTGTACGGTACCAAAATCACCAGCCATACACTGTATTGAAGACTCATGTTGCCAAAAGGGTTGAACCCGTCGGATGAGAGCCCGAGCCTCACATTTCGGACCTCTGACGCAAAATGAGGAAACTCCCTGTCTATATGCTTCCAAGCCTCCCCGTCAGCAGGGTGTATAAGGGTATCTTCGTCATGCAATTCCCTATCAAGGTGTCATCTCATAGCTTGGGCCGTGTGTGAAGACATGTACAACCGCTCAAGCCTATCCCTTAACGGGAAATACCGAAGTACCTTCACAAGTTTCCTATTGCTTGCAGGAGTCAGCTTATACCTGTCAGTGTGACATACCGGACATGCGTCAAGCCCACCAAGGTCATTCCCTTCTGGATCTTTACCCCAGAAGAGAACGCAGTCATATCTGCATGCATGGATCTTGATGTAGGAAAACCCAAGATCTTTCAGGATACATCGGACCTTACGATGAGTGGTAGGAAGACGATGACCGTGGGGCAGCATCGAAGCAGTGTACTGTAGATAATCATCAACAGCCTTCACGGTCGATTTTGTCTCAACTTTAATCTTCATTACGTCCATCACACTTTCAAGAACGTCTTCTGACAACCGGGGTACACGTAG
>NW_004441534.1:0-1441 GCF_000184155.1 Fragaria vesca subsp. vesca | reverse complement strand
ATATGTGACACGACCCACCCCAAATTTCACCCTGAAATCCAGAGTAAGTCGTGCGGGGACCAACTCCAAGGAAAATTTTACCGAAAAATCGGCATAACCTCCCTTGAAAATGGACAACCCTTCCTAATAATACCTGCAAACACTTCTGAAAATTTAAATCCAACCTTAAACTCTTGGAGCCTCCGTGCTCCCCAAATCACAACACCACCCAAATTATTTACTAATCTAAACAAATCTCATATCCAACCATTTATAGGTTCAGAGCAACTCTAACAGGAAGAAAGAAAACATAATAAATTAACAAGCGGAAGCTATATGATGACTATGTCTCATCCCCATGTACGCCCGACCTCAACTATGCAATCCTGCAAACTGGGCATTTTTAAAACGAAGAGCCCAGGGGAAAACATTTGAAACACGTTAGAGTGAGTGGACAAAAACAAATTAATGAATAAAATATTTATGTTTCCCCAAATCAATTTCCAAGAAAAATCGAATGCATGCTGCAAGCGATAAAACTTTTATCTCATAAATGTCGAGCCTCTCAGGCTCTATAATATATGTATGTATTTACACACGTCCATACTCCCTATATAAATTCATGGGTCTATATAGGGCTACTACGCTCGCGTCCAACGCTCATGTCACGCCATAACGCGGTGCTACACTACGCCATTAAGGTGGACAGACGGGTGTATAAATATGTGCTCATACCCCCTATATGAATTAAACAATCATATAGGGCTACTACGCTCACGTCCAACGCTCACGTCACACCATAATGCGGCTATATGCTACGCCATTAAGGTGGACAGACACATATGGCTAGCTAGCATTTTATATACATACTCTCTCTCATAAATACATATTTATATCCACCGAAAATCCCATTTTCGGTAACTCTCCAAGAGAAATAAGATTGTCAAAAATTAAAATGACGTCAAAATGCTCCATGACATTAATTGTTCATTCATGAACCGTAGCATGCATATTATTTAAAACAAAAGTCCACTCACAACTCTAGGCATAAGCCCGACGAAATCCAAATCACCGCTCCAGAGAGGTTTCCTCGAACCCTGGCACAAATATAAAATTAATTTCCCAACTAAAACTCCAATATTTAAACAAAATAGGCAAAATTAACCGAGAGCCATAACTACGCTCATCATTGCCTAACTTCGATATTCTTAAATCGAAACGATCCGAACTTAAATATCATACTCAGCAGCCGTAATTACAACCTCCCCAAAAATACGACTTAAATCCTACGGCCGGATTCTACATTAATTAACCGCCAAAAATACCACACTTCGGAAATTCATAAACCTATCCAAAACTCATCCAAAAATTCCATAACTCACTTCAACAAACTCCCCTTAATATTCTAAATTTAAAACCCTAAAAATCTTCCAAACAGTGGCGGCGCCGGCGGCGGCTCCGC
>NW_004441533.1:0-1933 GCF_000184155.1 Fragaria vesca subsp. vesca | reverse complement strand
ACCGCCAAAAATACCACACTTCGGAAATTCATAAACCTATCCAAAACTCATCCAAAAATTCCATAACTCACTTCAACAAACTCCCCTTAATATTCTAAATTTAAAACCCTAAAAATCTTCCAAACAGTGGCGGCGCCGGCGCCGGCTCCGCCGGCAGCGGCGGCCGGAGGCCAATTCCGGCGACCTCCGATTCCTATGAAATTTTGACAGCGTCTTCCTCTCATCATGCTCTACAACTTTCCTAACTAGCACAAACCCAAAATCCAAGCCTAACTAGGTCAAACGAGCAAAAACATCTAAAACACCCTAGAACTTCCACCTCTAATTTCTCCTTACCTGAAGCTAACCGGAGTGAGCCCTTTTAGGACAAGGTAGCTGGGTTGGAGACCTTCAAAACCGTACCAAGCTTGCCCGGATTGGTGGCCGGAGGAGGGAGTTCCGGCGAAGTGAAGCTTTGGACAGTCGGACCTTTCGGGTGGCACCGCTCTCTCACGGCGGAGCTAGGGCTCCTCTCACCGGTCCAGGGAGGTTGCTGGGTTGGAGGTCGACCGAACGGGACCGGTGCGGTGGCGGTTGGTGGCCGGACGGCGGCGGGAGGACGGCCGGAAAACCGGGCAGCGGGAGGAGCTCGGGGAGAGAGAAAACCGAGAACAAAAAAAAAGAGAAGGGAGAAAATGGCTTTGGGCCTCCTCCCCCAAAACCGGTCCAACTTAATACCCATTTAAAACAAACCCAACTCCAAAAATAAAACACCCCGAAAAATAATACCCGAATAAAAATTATCTTTTACTAGCTAAAATTTACCATTTTTACCGTCGTCATATTTTCCTCATACGAATAATCCTCCGAGCATAACCGTCCCCGAAACCCCTCTAGGGACCAATTAAACTATAACTTCAATGACGGAGACGGTAAAATTCTTATTATAACCAAGCTAATAAATAAGGTAAAAATTTACGGGTCGGGATGTGACAATATGGAATTCTTGAAGTTAATTTATCCAGACATGAAGAAAAAGAAGAAGTGGTTGAGGGAAAAACAGAATGCTACATTTGCAGATTGGTTAAAAGAGAGGGTAAGTTGTGAGGAAACACACTTTACTTCATTAATGATTTTGAAGTTGTTTTGTAACTGGTATATATTTCTACTTGCAGGTTGCAAATGAAATGATGTTTCCGCACAATCAAATTTCAGAAGCATTGAGATGGATGGCTGGAGGGCCAAGAGACTTGGTACCTACTTATAGTGGATATCATGTCATTGGAGTCGATTTCAGCACCAAAGACCAGGACAACAAAAGAACAGTTCAAAACAGTGGGGTTCATTTGGTTACTGATGCAATGCAAGTTGCATCTGCAAAGGATAATAACCTTAAAACTAGGGATATGGACTTCTACGGTGTAATACGTGAAATATGGGAGGTTGACTACTACAAATTTAGGGTACCACTGTTCAAGTGTGATTGGGTAGAGAGTAGTAAGGGCATTAAAGTAGACGAACTTGGGTTTACTTTGGTTAAACTGAATAGACTAGGGCATTCAAATGATCCTTTTGTCTTAGCTACGCATGTTAAACAAGTTTTTTATATTGAAGACCCCTTAGATACTGATTGGTCAGTAGTAGTGAGGTGTCCAGACCGAGATTATGAAGGGACTCTTGCGGATGAGGAGTCTGATCAGATAGAAGTGGAGCACCAACCATTTATTCCCACAATGCCATCAGTTGATACTTTTGATGATCTTGTTGGCCATCAACCTAGCATTCATATTCGAGATGGCAATGAAGGGATATGGATTGACAATTAATTGGATTAGGATTCTGATATTATTGCATAGTATAGGCTGCCTTTTCTTTTGTTGAACTTGTAACTTGTTTGTTTCATAATATATATTTCAATCAAGTGTGTCCTTGATTACATTAGTGTAGGTGCAAT
>NW_004441532.1:0-1180 GCF_000184155.1 Fragaria vesca subsp. vesca | reverse complement strand
ATAGGGACACGGGATGGAGTAGCGACAGCGGAGGAGATGGGAGTAGAACTCGGAGAGGAGGAGAAGGCTCTCAACACTTGAGAAGCAGTAAGCAGGGGATCAGAATTCGCTCGGAGCGAAGAAGAAACCATTGGAGAGGTCACTGACCCGGTTTCTTTTGCAGCAGAGTTTTGGTTTGGTTCAGCCATAGGAATGGAGGAGAGGAAATGAGAGGATACGAGAGAATGAGGATGAAGAAATAGAGATGAGAATTGGTGAGAGAGAAATGAGGAAGCGAAGTGACTGGTGAAGAAGATGGAGGAGTGGAAGGAGAAACTAGTTTTTAATAGGCATGCAAAAAGCAGCCATGATTGGACGTAACCGTCTTGAGAATTGCAATCCCACAACGGTTGTGGGAAGTCTCCCCCTCTTTTTCTCAAAAGCTGACCCTCACATGGGTCTATGAGAGAATAGGCCTAGCCCATCTCAGAACCGAAAGCAAAGCCCTCTTATAAGCCTAGATGTCCTAATAGAAACTCAAAAGATCCTAGAACTGCAAACAACATAAGAGATACAAAAGGCAACTGCCATCCTAGCAAAAACAAGGTTCACATACCAACAAAAGCAGCAAATGGCTTAAACAGTGTAAACCCGTGAGTGTCCCAATTTTTTTAATTTTACTCCCCCTTAGAAAGTGCATAAATTTGAAAAAAAAAAACTAGCAAATTTAACACCTTGAGCAAAATTAGAATAAGAACGAATCCCAATGTTTTAGGATATGTGGTGCATAAACACACAAAGCATGGACACTAGGGTTTCTATTAACCTCACCTACTCACACAATACTACACATGACCATATGACTAACAAATTTACATGGTCCATATATCATGACATATATCAGAAGGAGTGTGTGTGTGAGAAGCAATCTCAATGGAGCATAGGATTACATCAACTGAGATAAGCAGTGAGGTATCACAACGAACCTGAGACCAGAGGTCTTTTCCATCCTTATATCTCCAGTGAACATTTTCAGCACTGTTATTTATTTTCATTTTGAAAGTCTAGCTGAAAGATCGTCCTCATAGGTTTATATAACAAGAAAACATTGTCGTTGACTCCAAACCAGTTGATTTTAGGGCAACACGTGTAACAAGGACACGTCAAGGATTGTTTTCCAAACCCATAGAAGGATAGATCA
>NW_004441531.1:0-3190 GCF_000184155.1 Fragaria vesca subsp. vesca | reverse complement strand
GAAAAGTTGAGTTAGGATTGGCCATTAACTGCTGTTGAATTTCTTCACTCTCTTGGTTGAGTTCCTCCATTCTTCTGAAGATGTTCCCAAAAACAGATTTGTTCCAAATCCTTGCCCTACTAGCAAATTGTCCTGCAATTGTCACAAAATTTAAGATTGGGTTAGTATTTATTTTTTGCTTCCAAATATTTTCCACTAAAGGTTTGAAGCTATGATGAGAGAGCCAAATAGCTTCAAAACGAAAAGGTTTACTGCTTTTCCTTTTCGGGTTTTCCAAGGTGAGACAAATTGGACCATGATCAGAAGAGATAATAGGTAAATTTTCTAGCCTTGAATCTGGATAGTTGAGAAGGAAATTGGCATTAGAGATTGCCCTATCCAGTCTTTCAAATATAACAGTGTCATCAACATGTTTATTTGTCCAAGTGAAAGGTAAACCAGTAGCTTGGAGAGAAACTAAGCCATTATTATTCAGAAAAGTACTAAAATTCAGCATAAAGTTTGAAACACCACCAATTCCTCCAAGTTTTTCCTCAGGAGAAATTATGACATTAAAATCCCCCATAAGTACCCAACTAGAGTTATCAGTTGGGCTGAGCAGAGAAAGATCATTCCACAAGGCAGCTTGTTTTTCTTTTTTGGGGTAGGCATAAACAAAAGTAACCATGCAAGACTTATGAGTGTTTGTTTCAGTAATTTTGCAGTGTATAAAACGATCATGTGAAGTGATAACTTGGATTGAAACATGATTATTATTCCACAATAAGTTCATTCCACCACACTGACCAACCGAAGGAACTACATAAGCATCATTAAACGGAAAATTTCTAAACTTATTTAGCATATTAAGAGATGTTCTAGTATCTAAGAGACATAGAACATCTACTTGAAAGCAAGAAATATAAAAGAGGGTTTGTGCTTCAAAGCCATCCCAAGCACTCCCGCTACTATTCCAACTCATGATTTTCATTTCTTGGCTAATTTTGCAGCAGACGAGATACTGCCTTCCTCCTCAGCAGATTCATACAGCATGTTGTCATCCTCCAGAACCCTAGCTCTCTTCTTTGATTCGGTGCCTGTGCTCATCTCAGAACTCCCACTCATAGCAAGGTTATTACCTTTGCTGCTTTGGATGCCAGCATTAGTCATTACCATATCCTTCCCCTCATTACCATGAGACTTTGCAGCCACAAAATTCTCAGACACCTCCTCCCTGATTACTTGAGGGACTTCTAGAGTTGATCAAGTGCAGGGCCTTCCGGACATCCTCATCAGATACCGCAAAAGCACCTGTGCTTGCAGCCACATCCTTAAAAGAGATACCCGGTTGCACCATATTTGCTTTCTTCTTTTTAGGAGCCTTGACATCTCCATTGGAGACGTTTCCTCCTTGGATTCCACTAGAAGCCTGGGCTTTGGACGTAGTTTTGTTCTTCCTTTGCACTGTGGTCCAAGCTGGAGAGGGCGGGTTTAGGTCCTCCTTAGCTGCTTCCTCAGGCATGTGGTTGTCAGTTTTGATAGGTAACGGAAAATAGAGCATAATTTCTTTGTTGGCAAGGCTTTTGATTTCCGGGTCAACCTCTAGTTCCTCAGGCTCCACATCATTGTCACTCTCAGCACGATCCACCAAAACAAAGTGATCATCTTTCTTCTTGTTGGGGCATTCCCAGAACTTATGCTTATGACTGCCACACTCGAAACAGACCTCAAAAATACCTTCATATGAAACATAAAGCTTGACAGGCTTGCTTACCATGTTAAATTCCAGATCCCCTTCGTCTTCTTCATGCACTACAAGAACACGCTTGAGTGGAGTACGAAGATCTATCTCCATGCATGCTCTGGCAAACATGTAGTTCTCAGTGTTTTTGGTCTTTTCATCCAGCTTGATAAAGCGTCCCACGACGTTAACCACAGGTAGAATAGCGTCTTCATGCCAAAAGTGTAATGGGAGGTTTGGTAAACGCACCCAGAGTGTGAGGGTTTCAATCTTGGCCTCCTTGGGATCAAAAGATGGGGCCCATCGCCGAATATGGAAGATTCTACCTCGGACAAACCAAGGTTTGTTCTCCAGCACATAATCAGCATCTTGGGTGTGCACAAACTCTAGAGCAAACCACCCATTTGCCATTTGCACCATCTTGACAGTGCCTTGGAGAGCAACCCAGAGATGGTTACACCTACGAACGATGCACTTAGGGGATACTCTTTTGCCAAAGATTTTGGCCACCAAACAATATTTCAGCAGGTGTTGTTTCAGGGACATGGTTTTTCTTGGAGTAAAGATATGGGTTTGGTCTCTCTCAACAACCACTCTCACACCACCAACTGATGTAACAAAAGGGGGTTCATTTTGTTGGGGGCGAGGATTGGGGTTGAAGAAGATTGCTGAGGCCTTTCGACAATACCATCAGATGTCTATTTGGCCATTTACTTTATTCTCAATACCATTGTTTCGTTCTACTATGAAAAATAGAGAAGAACCCCATATGTAATCTAGAGACGGTTACAGAGAAGCAAATATTGCAATACTTTTGACTTGTTGTCCAACCTGGGTAAAGTCACTAGTAGCATTAGGATATAGACGGGACTTTGCTAAGATATGGACTGGATCTGCTAGGATATGGACTAGGTCTACACTTTTAATAATAACACGTAACTCGATCATTCCAATGTGGTTCAATTTATTCAGTTATTAATGAAAGTTCTCTTCTAAAAAATATACGATTGTAATTGTCAAAAGGGGTATTATAACTCTAAGTGGGAGGCATTACTAACTCAACCTAAGAGGATTAAAATGACAATCTAAGAAAGAAATATACTTGCATCCAAATTAGTTTGGATGCCTGCGTCCAAACTTTATCATATTTGCATATGTTGGGGTATGTAAATCAATGTTCAAACCGTTCATACATTAAGCCAACCTCTCAAGATCATCTCAAAGAAAAGTTAATGAAAACAAAATCATTTACTTGTTCAATTAATTACATCAAACAAATGAACACTTATAGTGAAAATTAACAATCTCTTGATCATTCGACTTATTTGTTTGATGCTATTGAACGAGTAAACGATTTATGTATTCATTAATTTTTTGCCGAGACGATCTTAAGAGGTTGACTTAATGTATGAGTTTTGTTTAGCTATCATAAATACAAGTTATGCTCACGCATCCTAGTAAATTAATTCG
>NW_004441530.1:0-1041 GCF_000184155.1 Fragaria vesca subsp. vesca | reverse complement strand
AAATAAACCTAGCCTATACATACTTTACAAGGCCTACGGGGCACAATCTGAGAGGTATGCTAGGCTTTTAGGTCCCATAGAGGGAGAGTAGGCCTACTGGGCTAATAATGGTCTACCAAGAAATGCAATGTTATTAATCAACCCTTTCGGTAACTCCAATTGTATACGACCAGGTAAGCCATGATGAGGTGGTGGAGGGAGGCTCACTTAAGTACACATCCTCAAAAGTACTTGCCTAGACATCGCATCCAACTGGGTGAGCTTAGTTTGAGAAGAGTTATAATCATTGTCATAGACTCAAGGCGACACATGACGAGCTTATGTTCTAGCCTTGGAGCTTAGGTCGAGCTTCTGGCTCAATTTCATATATATTCATGTTTGATTTAAGCTTCTGACTTAACATCATTAATATTCACCAATATAACATAAACCAATGGAATATATGTTATTAAGTAACTCCAATTGTATACGACCAGGTAAGCCATGATGAGGTGGTGGAGGGAGGCTCACTTAAGTACACATCCTCAAAAGTACTTGCCTAGACATCGCATCCAACTGGGTGAGCTTAGTTTGAGAAGAGTTATAATCATTGTCATAGACTCAAGGCGACACATGACGAGCTTATGTTCTAGCCTTGGAGCTTAGGTCGAGCTTCTGGCTCAATTTCATATATATTCATGTTTGATTTAAGCTTCTGACTTAACATCATTAATATTCACCAATATAACATAAACCAATGGAATATATGTTATTAAATAGTAACATACAAACTTAATGTGAAAGTAATTATATGAAACCGAAATAAATTAAATTATAACGGAAACAATTTAATTCTCATCGACATAATGTATATGCAATAAAATTACTAAACCAATAAATGTCAATAACGTAGCGGTTACTTGCAAAACTAACTCATTTGCATCTCCAATTGCTTCTGGCATTAATGTGTCATTACATACTCATAATAATTATCGATATAACGATAACATAATTGAGAACTAATTGAATAAACTAGACGCGATTTGAATTTAGTAACCGACA
>NW_004441529.1:0-4008 GCF_000184155.1 Fragaria vesca subsp. vesca | reverse complement strand
AGATATTTTTGGTTATGGTATTTTTGGTTGAGACAGTGGCAGTTTTGTAGATATTTCAAAAAAGATTAGTTTTTTGGGTATTTTGCTTAAAAAATTAGCTGACAAGACATGATACTATGCATTATGGGCCTGAGCTTATATCCTTATTTGTTTAAATCTGTTGAAATGTGATTTTTCTGTTTTATGCAACTGTTTAAAGTAGTGGGATATTATTTTCTATTTGCAAAATGTTTCATTTGATGTGCCATTTTGCAAATGTGATTGATAGTAGTCAGTAGATTGTTATCTTAATTAGCAGCTTCTTGTTTGTTCTATTCTGTGTTCTAAATATCTGCATGACCAAATCTGCAGCAGGTGTTATTTCCAAGGGATTACAACCGAGTAGACTATAATGTCACTTCGATTATGTTGCTTCTGGAGTCTAGACTTTAGTGTGTGTAATACTTGGGTATTTACCTAAGTTGTATAGACACGCACACATTCATTTCACCAAATATAATATTCCATATACACTTAACAAAATTATTTTTATCTTGAGAAATTATATTAAAGTAGTAAACTCTGGAAAGAAAAAAGAGTCAACAAGTCGCTGCAGTTACCTATATAAGAAAGATACACATTTGACTCATATTCAATCAGATGACTATTTCTTTCTAAAACACCTCTTGGAATTCCTATGATGTTATATAAGTGCACCAAAGACAAGACATCATTATCATGTCCATGGCACACTTGATGATGTTTCTAGCATATTATATGACGGTGCTTTTTATTTTTGCCTTTTCATCACCAAGTATCAGTTGTACCGCTAAACATGTACCGTTTGAAGTAAACTACAATATCACATACAGTGCAGATCATACAAGATTTCTTAACCAACATGAAGAAATTGTGCTTTCCATAGATGAACATTCGGGTCCTTTTCTTTTTCTTATATTTACTACATGGTTACAATACATAATATCTTTTTATTCACTTTTAATCAATTATTTGTAGGAACGGGATTTAGATCCCAAAGGAAATATGGTTCTGGATTTTTTGGTGTAAGACTGAAGCTCCCAAGTAATGATACCACAGGAATCCTCACAACCTTCTATGTAAGAACTTGATGTTCTTCGTATATTTCTCATTGGTTATCTGTTCTAATGTGTTTATGGTATATATAATCATATACTGGATGAAAAATATCAGCGCTTACTTTTATCTGACAGTTGATTTCGACACCGAACAATGATACATTACGACATGAAGTTGATTTTGAATTTTTGGGTAACAAGCAATCCCCTTATGTGCTAAGCACCAATGTGATTTCAAATGGCAACTTACATCGAGAGCAACAAATTTCTCTATGGTTTGATCCTACCTCTGATTTTCATTTATACCAAATTCTATGGAATCAACATCAGCTAGTGTAAGTATTGATTTCAATCTTTTTCAAACAAATTTTATCAGTCAAGGAGGGTCAATATATGCATTGTTATGGTAATACTTTTTTGTACAAGTTCTTTTCGGAATGTTAACTTTTAGGAAGCACAATGTCTTATCTTTAACTAAATGTTATTATCTACACTACATTTGGGTATAAAAGTGCTTTCAATCTATCAACTTCAATGTCAAAACATACTTAAATTTGTGTTCACCATATATAACTTTTTATTTTAAATTAATTTTCAGGTTATTTGTAGATGAAATCCCCATTAGAGTGTTTATAAACGACTCAATTATTGGACCTATTTTCCCAACAAAGCCAATGGAAATTCAAGGCACTATTTGGAATGCTACATGGGCTAAATCTGGATCATTGCCTGATTGGAGCCAAGGACCTTTTGAAGCACACTATCAAGGATTTGATATTGATGGGTGTCCTGCAACCAACTCGAACATTTCTGAATGTTATGATTCTAAGTATGCATGGAATGGTGGCAATTATACGTCCTTAAATCAAGATGAAGAAAGGGCATATGAAATTGTTAAGAAATACTATTTAAAATATGACTATTGTAATGCACACCATCCTTCACCCCCAGAATGCCTAATCAATAATTGAAATATACAAATATTAGTTGATATACGACTGTTGTATTGGAACTCATCCTTCAGCTCTAAATGCAAGATCAAATTAATGATTCAAAAATAAAAATTATTGCTAGTCGTTAGTATTTGTCATCGTTCATGTCTCCTGAAATTTTTATGGTTGCCTCTTTAATTAGTTATTTTCAAGATGACAAGGACAGAGGAAGTTTGAAGAAAAAGATTGACAATAACTTTCTAAAAATGTAAGAATTGATGAAGTGAAAGTAAATTAAGAATAGAGAATCGTGAAAGATGTGTATCTCATTCATTGATAGGAGCCCTTTATATAGGGAATTACACATTACCAGTATGGTAAGGATATGAATACATAGATCTAGTCTAACTACATATCCTATTGGCATAAGGCAAAGACACACATAAAGAATATCTAGAAAGATATGGAATATCCTAGAACACTCCCCCTTGTGCCGCGCATTGATATGCCAATGGTGCTAATCTGTTGCCTCGTCAAAAACCTCGTCAAGTCACAAAAACCCTGTGGGAGAAAAACTGAACCTTGATCGTAGGAGAAAAAGAGTACAACGCACCAGCCTACTTCATGAGATGATACTCCCCCTGATGTGAACATTATTCAGAGAGACTTGATAGCCGACGTATGCCTATACTTTTCACATGTTTCTCAAAAGTAGACTTAGGTAAGGACTTAGTAAATAAGTCTGCTGCGTTTCCTTCGGAACTAACTTGGTTCACTTGAATGTTGAGAAACGCCTGTTGCTGTTGGTTGTAGAAGAACTTAGGTGAAATGTGCTTTGTATTATCACCCTTGATGTAACCTAACTTCATTTGCTCAATACAAGCTGCATTGTCCTCATAAATGCATGTAGGTCTATCAGTTGTAGAACTTAATCCACTAGTTCCTCTAATGTGCTTAATGATTGATCTCAACCAAACACATTCCCGAACAGCTTCATGCAAAGCTATAATCTCTGCATGATTTGAAGATGTCGCCACTAGAGTCTGCTTAGTAGACCTCCAAGATATCGCCGTATTCCCAATGGTGAAAACATAACCAGTTTAAGAACGTCCTTTATGAGGATCAGATAAATATCCGGCGTCGGCGAAACCCACCAACGTATTGTTGGGTGTCTCGGCATAGGACAAGGCGGCGGTGGCGTGCACGGCATTGGACCCGTGTGCAGCAGCCGTACCGACGGCGTCCATGGCGGCAGTCCGGTCCCTTGGGTGGATCGGTGCCGTGTCTTCCATGAGCCATAGGACCATCTTCTGTCCTTCTTGAATTAGTGTAGGGAAAGAACAGTCCCAAATCAATAGTACTTTTAAGATATCGAAAGATGTTCTTAACTCCGGTCCAATGACGTTGGGTTGGCGCTGAGCTAAATCTAGCTAACAAGTTGACTGAGAATGCAATGTCTGGTCGAGTGCATTGAGCTAAGTACAATAATGCGCCTATTGCACTAAGGTATGGAACCTCTGCGCTCAAGACCTCTTCGTCGTCCTCTTTGGGACGGAATGGGTCTTTAGTTATATCCAGACTTCGACCAATCATGGGAGTGCTAACAGGATGCATCTTGTCCATATTAAATCGCCTGAGCATCTTTTGGACATATGCAGTCTGATGGATAAGGATCCCACAGACTCGGTGCTCTAGTTCAAGACCTAGGCAAAAACGAGTCTTCCCAAGATCTTTCATCTCAAACTCGGATTTCAGATAAGCCGCGGTCTCTTTGATTTCATCAAGAGTACCGATAATATTCATGTCATCGACATAAACGGCCACTATTGCAAATCCAGAACTTGTCTTCTTTATGAACACGCACGGGCATAGTTCATCGTTCTTATATCCCTCCCTAATCAAGTAGTCACTTAGACGAGTATACCACATTCGCCCGGATTGCTTTAATCCGTAAAGTGAGCGTTGCAACCTTATAGCATACGCACTCCGTGGTTTAGAGT
>NW_004441528.1:0-9399 GCF_000184155.1 Fragaria vesca subsp. vesca | reverse complement strand
AAGCTTGTATCTGTGACAATGTAATATGTGGTATCAAATTTGTAATTATAGGCAACATAATAGATATACAGCAACAGAGGTAAAGAATCTGTATCATAGTAACAGATGACGTTTCAAACCTGGCAGAGTTTTTAAAAGAGGATGATAAATGGAAACAGATATGATAAATGGATCATATGTATTTGATGGAAGAAAATGAAGAATATGACGATGACCATGTTATTTTCAAAACATTGCATGTGTAAATAAAGATTCTAATTTTGGAGCTTACATAGGATGGCCAATTTGCTCTCCATGGTGTCCACAACAAAGCTTTCCAGAATTAAACTTCAGAGATTTGCTGCAGGTGGGGCAAGCCAGGTAATACCATCCGTCTCGAATGGTAAATCCTGTAATCTTTGCTTTGCAGGTAAATGTAGGACTCTGCAGCAGAATAAGTATAAATTTGGGAAGCATTAATTGCATCTTGATATTAATAAACGTTTTATAAGAATTTGTGGTAGCCTTTATGTGAAAAGGGAGTTAAATAAGAAACATTTGCAATCACAAAATAAAAAGTGCTAGGGTCTAACTCGCATAACAAAGAGCAGATATATTGGATGAGGTTTACGTGCAACATAAGTTATCAAAAAAGGATCTGATAAACTGTATGCGGTTTATTTTTCTTTCTAATAAACTGTATGCAGTTGTTTCATGAAAAGTATTAACAAAATGTTGGAATGCTTTGGTTTGCAACCGTCAAAATTAAAATTAGAGTAAAAATCTTCATATGAGAAATGGATATCAGATGTTTTGAAACTGATTGTTATCTAACTGAACTTGTGAAAAATAAGATGAAAAAGGCACACATATGAACTATACGTATATTGCAGTAGTCAATTGCAAAATTATACCTTGTCCTTTTTTCCACTTTGTAGATTCAAAGCACTGACAGTGATTATATTCTGATCTTGGAGATCAGGAGCAGGTTGATGATGTCTAGCTGGTGCTGTCAAAATCTTCAGAGCATGATAAGGCTTGTTGAACCTACAATGATCAACAAAACAGTTTCAACTACTTTGACAGATTGGAAAGAAAGATCTTATTTTGTTGGAGCTGTATTATTTTACCTTGCTTTATATTCATCTGTCTCAGGAATGCTTGGATTGATAAACACACATGTACTCATCCCAGTATTAATAATAGCAGTATCTGAAAGATGCAGAAGATACTCATTTCGATAACAACTGACAACAATTCTTATACAATGACAACATGCATCAGCATGAGATAACTTTTTCATACCAAAGTATCTGACTTTTGTGCTTGTCAACACGATCATAACTGGAGGAGGTAGAGCACGTATCATGTCAGCGTCAAATTCAGATGCAAGTGTTCCCCACAAAGTAACCTTCAAATCTTGCTTCCTGTCAAAATTACAATCTATCCATTAGTCAAAAGGCTTATACATGGCTGACCTAAGTTTCTTATTAACTCCCATAAGGTCTTGCCATTATTCATTATAACGAAGTAATGAAGTACAAATTGGTTTAGCTAAACATGAAACAAAAACTAAATCATGGTAAAAAAAAAAAAAAGTCCAATGTAGCAGGACACACGCTATGGATTTAGGTAAGATACACCTTGTATTTTGGATGTATATGAGACGCTTCACTGCAGGCCTACCATCAATCACCGTGTTCTCTGAGCCATACACCAGCTTCAAGCGACCAATCAAATCTAGATGATCAGAACAGAATCAAGAACACAAATAATTAGATGTAGCAATGTTGAAAAATTTAGGACCTGATGTAAACATATTTAGGCCAAGTACAATATTGCTATGTAAACATATTTAGTGACCTGATGTAATGAATAACAATTAAATAACATGAGTTTAACAACAGCAGCAGAAACAGGTAAAATAAAGAATGTAAAAACAAAGATATTAAAATTGAAACCAATTTTCTATAAACAGCTTAAAGGACCAAGTACCTGTCAGAATTGTATCATTATTCTTACGCATAGGAACGTCATCGAAATCGACAAAGTCAAACCAATACTGAGGAATCGATGGAAGCAACTGAGGCATAGGAAGGAACTGAGTTCTGTTGTTGAATAAAAGTTGCGCTTCATGCTGAATAACAATGTATTTGTCTTGGTTTTCCCTGGAGAAGAACTTTGAAATCTGGTAGACATTGCCGGCCAAGATTTTCTCCTTCACATCTTCATAGTCTGCTTCTTTTATCAATGCATGAATCGCATCATTCTGTGCATAGAAAATTTAGCCAGTGAAAAGGGAAATATTGTTATAGATATACATGATAAATAAAGACCTTGTTGTTGCTTACATGTTTGTCAACCAATACACATTGCAAGCCATCAAACCGTTCAACAGGGCTGAATATCTTCCCCCTCCACATCCGAGAGACTCGAACCTGTATGGTTATTCCATTTTGCATTGGTTGTATAGCTGAAATTGGAGTTATTGACAGTGCCATTGTTCTGTGTACAAAGATTTGATAACGAAAGCATATCAGCTGCATGACTTGATAACGAAATAGCTTGAATACAATTTAGACAAAGACATGATAAATATAACTTGGAAGATAAATGTTTTGTTCAAAGAGAATATGATCAATGTTATAGCTGTGAAAGAAAATATCTGTTAACATGGAACTCAGACAAAATTCAAATAGTTGTATAAAGATGTGTGAACAAATAGACAGCTGCAAATCACATAGACTTTCAATAGGTAACATGGACGCATAGTTGAAAAATATCTGTTAATGAAAGGAAAGTTTGTTTTAGAAGATCAGAGAACATGCATGCAAGGGTTGCAGCGACAAACAACAATGACATGCATTGTTAAATATGACTGTTACATCTGAAGAACACTTGGTTTACCCATGCAAAGTTGAGAAATTGCAATGGTAATACAGATCTATAATCCAATCAAGTAAAATCAAAGGAAACCTTCCGATTTAAAAGCACATGCACAAAAATCAAAACAATTGCAGTAGGATGGACTTGGATCTGCATTGAATTTGACATGCATGTTACTTTCAAAGCATTAAACTAATGATCCATATGTTAAAGATGGTTTGTTTTACAATCAAACATGCAATGGTGTTTGAAAGGGGAATTTGATGATTCGATCACAGATTCTATTCTATGTTGAACAAAAACGCGGAAATCAGTTTCAGTACACACTAATAACTGACCTTCCACAAAAGCTTACCTTTATATACGGTGCCAAACAAAAAAGAGTGTAAAGATTTGAGAGGTAGGTAAGGAATTGAAGACAAACACTCACTCTGTTGGCCTGTAAACTCAGACAGCAACACCATAGTCTTCAACTTTAAGATCGCGACACATGCAGGTTACAATCTGAAAGCAGAGTTTGAGTAGAGAGAAGTGGTACTTGAATGATTGAAGGGAGGGAACGATTTTATAGAGTGAGGATGGAGGTGTGAATTGACCGGGGTACCCTTTGTGTTTATTTGTACATGATAATGGGAAAAAAATATTATTGTGTCTCTAACAATGACACGTATCCTTCATTAGTGAACTATTCCACATATGTGACAACACGTAATTTTCCCCACATTTGTGTATATATGTATAGATGTATATACATTTTGTTGATGCATATATATAATGACCAAATGTAGTTGGTGTTCTTCACCTCGTGTTTTTCACTGTTTGAAATGGAGTTATATATTTTGTGTAAATAAAATTCATTTAAATAATAATTAAAATATCATATCAACAATTTTGATCACTGCATTTTTGTATTCACAAAACACTATAGTACATCAACTGACACAGAACTAACAAATGTGTATCCAAAGTTTAAAATGAATTTTTGATTTCTCATTTTTTTTGCTCATTTTTTTCGTTAAAGCAAATTTTTTGTAAGTATATATGTGATAAACATAATCATTAATATAGGAAAGGCAAATATCTTAAACATGTAAATTTTTCAACACATCTTTGTACACAATATTCTTTGTATATCTATTTGGCGTCTTCTCATTCATGATAACAATTTTGATTCCTTTTTTTGATGTAACTCTAGATAAAGCAACATATAGTTGTCCATGACTAAAAACAGGTTGAGGCAAATATAAACCAACTTGTTTTAACGATTGACCTTGACTCTTATTTATTGTCATCGCGTAACATGCTCTTATTGGAAACTGTCTCCTTTTCAAAACAAATGGCCACTTTAAATCGGATGCAGACAACACAATTCTAGGTAGAAAAACCTTATGATTTACATGAGTTCCTGTTAACACCCTAGCTTCGATGATCTTTTCAAAAAGATTTGTGATGATTAGTCTTGTACCGTTGCACAAACCATTTGTCTGGTTCAAATTTCTGAGCAGCATAACTGGCATTCCTTTTTTCAACACTAATTTATGAGATGGCAATCCACTCATTTCAATACTATTTAATAACTCTGGCGGATATGACATGCTTAGATTTGCTGCATTATCGTTTGTCAAGCTAATAGAATCACAACTTAGGTAAGTCATTGTAGCACCAGGGAGCAAACCTATTGCATAGTAATTTATGTCATTAACAGTAGTATTTTTAGGCGTGATGACAGCACGTTCTCTAATGTAGCTGATGCAATTGTAACTTTTGGTGAAATCTGGGTATGTGGCACAAAATATAGAACTAATTGGATCAACAGGGTTATCAATCAACATATCAGAGGGTATTTCTATCCAGGATGCATCCATGTCGTTGTCATCATCATACACATCACACACATATTTCCATCACCAACATGTAACAACCACTGCGCAAAATTTGATATTTGCATCTTTTCACATTCACTTGTTCCCTTTTTACGTAATCGCATATTCTCTGTTAGGTGAAAAACTTTAAACAATGGCCATAACAATGAACTGTTTATTGATGCATCTATTATTTTAGCCTTTGAACAATCAGTCACAACTGGTAATATTTGTCGAAAATCCCCGCCAAGTACAATAGGCATACCACCAAACGGCGGAACAACTCCACCTTGATAACGATATGATAATATATCCCTTAATGATGTATCCAAAGATTCAAAGCAACATTTATCTGTCATTGGCGCTTCATCCCAAATAATCAAATCAGTTTTTTCAATCAATTCTGCAAGATGCGTACCCTTTGTGATTGTTGAAATTGAACCATCAGTCAAATCAATTGGTATTTTAAATCTAGAATGAGCAGTTCTTCCATTAGGCAATAACAGTGATGCAATGCCTGATGAAGCAACTGCCAAGACAATTTTTTTTTCAGATCTAAGTCTACTAATGATGGTGTGCCACAAATATGTTTTCCCAGTTCCTCCATGGCCATACACAAAAAAAGCCCCTCACTTTTATTATAAACCACATCAATTACAGTTTCATATATTAATCTATGACCATCATTTAGTTCTGATACCAAGCTTAGATGCTCTTTCTCTAAAGCAACACAATCATAGTCTAACTCCTTCCTTAATTGTTTGTTTCTCAGTTGAATCATCTTTTCTTTATCTGGCAATGGCAAATGATATTTTGCTAACGATGACCCTACATTACTCAGAAGTAGTTCCAACTCAAACAATAAAGCATTATGAAGCTCTGATTCAGGTATATCGAGATGTTGCATCATAAACTCAGAGCGAACATTGTACAAAATGTCATCACACATATGACGCCAATATGTTTGAAAAAGGCGACGTGGATTTGAGACATCACAATGCATAATAATTGTCACAAACAAATGACGCAATTGAGATGATGTTGCTGTCGGCACAGCCTCTGTCAAAGCATTTGACCACTCTTTGTCATCTCCTAATAAACCAAGGGCACGACATGCTTCTTGATACGTAGAATAAACAACACCACATATTGTACGAACAGATTCAAAACTTTTACAACCCTTACGTGTGTTTAGAAGTAATCGCAAATAATACAATTCTCCACTTGTTGGGTGGACATTTGCCAACCGACCTAACACGTATCCTCTCTGTCGTGGATTCCAGCATTTTGCATCATTGTCCCAAACAAACTGAGAAGGAAACTCTGCATATGTTAGTCTATTTGCTACATCCTTAGTCTTCTTGGCAACATTTGCCCTAAACCATGCTGTAAGCATAGTATCTTTTGATCCTTCTCTAGAAATAACGGATGCAAGTGGCTGATTTTGGCCAAAAACTATACGTTGTTGTCCAGGCAAATGTATTTTTAACAATTCAACAGGTGGATGGCGAGAATGAATCGGATATTCAAACAGTCTCCATGCAGCTTCAGGCGCAGATATATACCTACAATTCAAGTACATTGCAATCTCATCACTAAGATCAGATTGAAAACCAACCCTTGCTCGATCTGGCCCTTTGCTTATATATTTGAACAAATATTTTATCAACATTGATTGACAACATGATTCTACATTTATATGTGCATTATACCTTAGCAAAAGTTCAGCATTATAAGGAACAACAAAGCCATTATCAACACACACATCATTCTTCATGACAAATTTAGAGGGATCATCACGACGTCTGTACACAGGAAGTTTATTTGTCTCAAACAATGTCATTTCTGTGTAATCTTTTGGAAATGATTTCTTGCATTTATTTGATCGCATACATGGTGACTTACGATTTAAGACACCACATGGACCATGGATCATAAACTGATTCACAATGTTATACAAAATTGGATCCAATTCCTTATCAGGTATCTCAGCTGATATTATTGAATCAATATCAGCACCTGAATAACATTTATTGTTCTCAGCCAACCAAAATAACATATGAGAATGCGGCAATCCTCTTTTTTGAAACTCGATCGTTGCAACATCTGCATATCATATTATCAACAAATAAGGATTTCAATATGCAGCAAGGCAAACAAAACACTTTAAACAGAACATACCTGCAATGATCTTACCAAATGGCTTTCCAGACTTGACATACTCAATAAGATCATCGTGTTTCATTTTAAAAATCCTTGCCACAACATCAGGACGATCTTCTGTTTTCTTACCATGTTTGTTTTGTAATGCTCTTTCAATTTCAGGCCATTTTGAATTGCAAGTAAACGTAATGAACAAATCAGGAGGACCATATTTCCGACAAAGAGCCATAGCATCATGGTAATGCTTGATCATATACCGTGGGCTCCCAGTGTGAGTGCTAGGTAATATAACTCTTTTTCCAACATTCTCACCATTGTTATCCCCTCTTAATGAAGCATCACATATACCCTCATATGTCTCACTCCTAATATCCCGTTGATTTTGCCTAATATAAAACAATCGGTCTTCTTCAACATTTGCATATGCATCAACTAAAAATTGCTGAAACAATCGGCCTCCTTTTAGTAAAGTAATTGATTCATTTGCACGTTCATGTATTTGGTAAGAAATGAAAGCACGCATGGACAATTTAGTTCTTTTACGCACCACATTGTCCTTGCCAGGTGATAATTGCAACCCAAGGTGATAACCATCTTCACCATAAGGGAATAACACTGGGTACTGAAATGACATGAACTTTGGATGCAGTCTCGAAACCCGTTGTAAACCACTGTCAATTCCTTCAACAACAATATCTCTTTCAGGTTCATACAATCCAATATCACCAACAATGAGCCCAGCAACCTCAGAGCTACTTGGTACATCATATTGCCTGTCACTTGCCACTTCACTATCAATAATTGTTAGATTAAAAGAACGCAAAGAGTCATCATCATACTTGGCTCGGATTGACCGGTAATATTGAACCAATTCATTGTTACCATCAAACATGTCAATCAGCTTACTAATAACATCAGGATCCAAACCATCGATAACTCGTTGTCGATTGACAACTTCATTCTCAGTATCATGTATATACAACTGTGCAAATTTTGGACATTCACCCTGTGGAGGCACCAATGAACCCATAAGATGATAGATTTGACCACTAATTTTAAAGACATAAGGACCATGGCCATCATTAACTGTTGTGTCCACATTAGCTCCTATAGATGTAAATGCGAACATTGTGTTATAACCCCGAATATTTTTCCTGAAATTCACACACTCTATACCATTATTGGGATCAAGAAGGTATTCTAAAAAATCTGGAGTCGGTTTAACAGATGGTAACCTAATCCGACCTTCTTGGCAGCAACCTGTGTAGATGGGCCTAGCATCACGTGGAACATGCTTCGACTCGGGCAACCAAAATAACGCATCACAATCAACACACACATTTGTCATATCTCCAAAATCTACATATGTGGGTCTGAGAGCTGCAAACAAAGTAGCAGACAATTTCAAACACAAATTATACAAACTCAACTTAGACAACACAATACAAAAATACAACAACTCCAACACAAACCTCTTGCTCTTCTTTTCCTTTGATAAGATGCTTGTCCAATATTAACCTCATGCATCCCCAATGCATCAATTCCTCTATCAAGTGAACAATTTCCATTATCATTCAGGATAACAGCACTTGCAGTTGATGAGCTTGCATGAGATGCAGCATCAATTTCCAAAGCAGCTAACCTAACACTACTAAAACGCCCCGTCTTTCTACCACGACCGCTGCCACTTTCCATTTGGCTAGTTGTGGAAGGAAGAATGCAACGCAGATGATGATCAGAAAGATCAAATGCATAA
Organism: Fragaria vesca subsp. vesca; assembly: GCF_000184155.1. Classification (NCBI taxonomy): domain Eukaryota; kingdom Viridiplantae; phylum Streptophyta; class Magnoliopsida; order Rosales; family Rosaceae; genus Fragaria; species Fragaria vesca. The sequence continues at coordinate 753 of NW_004441528.1, read as the reverse complement.
CCAGTGCATTCATTATCCCGCACCCTCTTCTTTCGAGGCATGCCGACCTGACAATGTTTAGCAAAACATAGTGAAGACTAATCAAATAACTGAGGAGATAACATTGATTTCATAAGACACTACTGGAAAATAGCAATTAGGAGACAAAACTATTTCGCCTCCTAAAGTCATATATTTCGTCTCCTAAGTACTTAGTAGACGAAATGTTCGTCGACTAAGTTATGTCTGCTAAGTGCTGTGAGATAGGTAATTAGGCGACGGAAACCTAGGTTCCGTCTACTAAGATCGTCTCCCAAGTACTTAGAAGACGAAATCATTTCCATCTCCAAAGCTCTTAGGAGACGGAACTAAAAATATTTAAAAAACTCATTATATATTTCATTTTTATTATTGAATAATATTTTACTTTTTAGTTTACAATATATTTTCTTTTTATTTTATTTTCTATTTAATTTAATTAATTAATTTCTTTTCTAAATAAGGGAATCAGGGGTTTGGGTAACAGTGACCTTTAGATCTGGTCATCTAGTGTTCATTACCTTATACATATTTACATAATTACCTTATACATTTTCCTAAGGTTTCATTACCTTATACATATTTACATAATTAAAAAATTATTAATTGCAATTAATATGAATATTGTCAAATGTTTTCTTCCTTGTTAATCGTTTTATATGTATAATCGTTTTCAAAAAGACTTATGTTTAAAATAAATGCATGTTTAAAGTTTTTTGTTAAAATATATACTAA
>NW_004441527.1:0-1306 GCF_000184155.1 Fragaria vesca subsp. vesca | reverse complement strand
AGGCTGCTTAGGTCCTGAAATTAACAAAGTTAACATCATGTACTTCCTCTTCATGCATAACCATGGAGGAAGGTTATAGGTGACCAAAATCACAAGGCCAACAAGAGTACTTGCTGTTTGCTGCACCAAATGGGTTAAACCCATCTAAGGACAATGCAAGTCTAAGGTTCCTAGGTTCTATACCAAAATCTGGCCATTTAGTGTCTATCATTTTCCACATTGGAGAATCCGCTGGATGTCTCATCATTCCGTCCTTCTTTCTGCCCTTCGCATGCCAAGTCAGTTGCTTAGCAGAAAATGTCGATTGGAACATCCTTCGAAACCTTGGGATTGGTGGAAAATACCACAATGTCTTTGCAGACACCCCAACTTTCTCAGACTTGTCCTTTGCTAGTTTCCACCTTGATGCAGTACAAGTTGGACATCTTTGAGCAGCAACATGCAAGCCTTTATACAAGATGCAGTCATTTGGACAAGCATCAATCTTCTCATATTTCATCCCTAATGTGGACAAAATTTTTTTGTCCTCTTTAACAGACCCAGGTAATTCATTCCCATCGGGAAGCAGAGTTCCAAACAATATTAAAATGTTTGAATAGCATGAATCGGACAGTCCGTACCTTGCTTTAAGATTAAAGGTTTCTATCAAACCATTCATCTTGGTTGCTTTGGTACAACCAGGATATAGAGGCTTATCTCCATCCTCTACAAACTGCATAAACTCATTCGAGTCTGCCGAAAGCTCTTCATCTTCATTACCCACATCATCTACTTCTATCCCTAAATCTGGATTCATTTCTACTGTTTCAGAACCCTCACTCAAACCATGTCTAGCGGCATAAGAACATTCTCCGTGCCACTTCCAACGGTCATAGTTTTCCATTATACCATTAAAAAAGACATGATCCTTAATGAACTGTATAGAACCAAATCCATTGTTGCAGCACTTTAAGCAAGGGCAAGGTATATTATTATGGTCCTTATCATTATCCGATGCGACCTTAAGAAAATTTTCAAATCCTATCTCAAACCTTAGTGACCTCCTGTCTGCCAGCATCCATGTTTTATCCATCTTATATAAAACAAACAATTATTAGCTATATATATTAACATTATATGTAGGTACATACATAAATAGCTCATATTGAAACAATTTCTCAAATGCATTACGACATATATATCTGCATTTCCCTAGCACAATTATCAGTACATGAATCCACATATATATAGCTCACTTGCAGATGAAAACACAATTCCAAAACAGTTTACATTTGCAGCTCAACATATCACCACATAAATCCATGAA
>NW_004441526.1:2493-5662 GCF_000184155.1 Fragaria vesca subsp. vesca | reverse complement strand
ATGAATAGAGGTTTTAGAGATGAACTTCTCAATGGCAGACACTACATCATGATCCGTTTCAGGCAAGGATAAACACTCACGAATGTGGGGAGGAGATATATTAATCTGTTTGCCACGAACCATGACATAAATAGGACCCTTATACTGAACGTCAACCTTGGCAGGGGCATCCTGAGGAAAATTGGCAAAGAATTCCTGCACCCAAGTGCGATTGACCTTAGGGAAAGAGGCCAAGGCATGGTCCCACTACAAATCCTCAACAAACTCTTTCACTTTAGGATGCAAAGTATCAAATGCAAAAGACCTTTCAAAGACAATTTGCTTTTCCACAAGCACAGTGCAGAATAAAGTAAGAGCATCTGCATCAACAAAATGGCTAAGAGGGGGAATCTTAGAGTAGAATACCTCATGAGAGCGCTTCTTGGGAGGGATGGTAGCATACATCTCCTCACTCCCAGACATGGAGGCTTTACCCTTACCCTTAGCAGAGGCACTACCAGAAGCAGAACCAGGGTTTTTGGACGAAACCTTGGCTGATGTGGAGGACGTCGGAGGCTTCTGAGATGGGGCATTGGACCGTGCCGGGAGTTTCACAGTAGGAGAAGAGGGCTGCCCAGAAGACTTGGAAGGCTATGAAATCCGGGAAGCAGGGCGCTTAACCCGAGCCTGCGTCGATCCGGCCGACGCCGAGACCGGAGCCGAACGCTGCAATTCCCCGTCGGATTGGGGAGCAGGGGAGCGAGGGGAGGCTTGAGCAGCAGAAGCCACAGAGGAGGGACCACCACCAGAGGAGGCGGTGCCTTTGGCCATTTTAGCCGAAGGATTTGTCTTCTCAGGGAGGGCGCGTTTGCGGATGGCCGAGAGGGCATCGGCAAGGGTGGGTTCGGCCGGAGAGGCAGCAGCAGAGGAAGAGCCTCCCCCTGAGGGGGTAGCCATCGGAGGCACTTGGGGCTGAGAACCACCAGAATCAAAACCACCCATCGGACCCAGGGCCTAAAGTTTTTCAGAGACAGAAGGCTGCCCTGGAATGGAGGTTAGCCGGAGTTCCGTATTCATGAAAGGAATAGGAACAATAGCCTGAATGGGGTTGATATTGAGGGGGTCCGTGAAAATGGGTTCATCTTCAAGGTTAACAAAGGCAGGATCAAAAGGAAATTTAGCCATGGAAGGGACAAGAAGGGAGGACGCAGAAGAGAGGAGAAGAGGGAATGGGTTTCGAAAGGTGGAGGAAGAAGGAAATGATGATTAGAAAGAAGCGGAAGCAAAAGATGATGGGAAAAGACACGATCAAAGCGTCTCGTAAACTACCACAGCCCACTAACCCACAATTCAAACGGTTATTGTAATAAATACCCGCCCAAGCTAGTAATGACACACTTAAGCTAGTAAAGACCCCACACTAGATTCTAGACAGAACGAACCGCCTAGAAGAACCAATCCATGCTTCTGAAAGACACACATAAGCACATGTTGACAAAAACAAAACACAGACCAGTGATAAGTCAAATCTCCCCCTAAGAGTATGCATACTGAAGAAGAAGAAATTGTTTGTTTCTGGGTAAAATAAAACAAGGCAAAAAAGACAAAACAATCATGAATTTTAGGATGAAAGGTCACTGAAGCTACTTCCTTGGTTTTTGAAATCAGTTTAAGCATAGACTCACAAGGTGACATAACCATAACAAGACAAAACAAACCTTGATCAAAACAAAAGCAAATCATATAGGTTTGTGATAGTGACAAGTCCCAATGGTCCTTTGCTTGATGTGCAGCACTTTAGTGAGAGATTGTGTAAGTGAGATAACAACACATGGTGCTTTTTAGACTTGAGAACATTAACAGAGCAGAAGTCTTCCAACAGGGGATTCCAGAACGTCTTTCCATCCTTTATTTAGCAGAACAGGTTTCAGAGTCCAGTGGCTAAAAATAGCCTTAAGTCCAAAAAGTCCAAGTTTAAGCTCAAGGCCTTAGCCGAGAAATCGTCCTCATAGGTCCATGTAGCAGATTAAGTGTCAATGTTTACAAAGTCAGTTGACCTTGGACAATATGTGTATCAAGGACACGCTTAAGGACACAAAATCCGAACCCATAGAAGGATAGACTACATCTCAGGGATCCCACTGTATAACTTGTCAAGCGAAGGACCAGCCGTTTTAACTTGTCATCATTTTCATACTTTGTTCATTTTATTCTTCATTTGTTCCAACCATACTTCACAAATCTAAACCAATCTCGTTTCTTCCCACCCTTATATCGTTCATCACGACTAAGGAATGTGTACTTTGAGATTAGCCTAGACTATCGGATTCTTTGAACCACAATCGTCAAACCAATCTCGTTTCTTCCCACCCTCATATCGTTCGTCACGACCGAGGAGTGTATACTTTGAGATTAGCTTGGGACAGAAACTCCCCCTGAGTGAGAAGACTCGTCTCAATTAAAGTACTCAAGCTTGGTGCAACCAACAGTGTAGGTTATGTGACAAAAAAAAATAGGATTGCAGATTTGCAAACAAGCAGCAGACCACATTAGGAACACCATCAAACATATGCACAAGCATATATGAAATGTAAGACTAAACCAAGGTAGAAACAGTTCAGGCAGTCACCTAGGCCAAGATCAGAAACTGACTAAGGATATCACAGAAACCAGCCATCCCAAAACACAAACAAGGAAAACAAAACAAACAAAAAAAAAAAAATAGTATTTATCTTTTCTTGTTTAAAACCATATGTACACCAAGATACCACACACAGCCTTAGGGGAAGTCCTCACTTATTGTCACAGACACCAATAGCCTTACGAAGGCTTATGAACCTAGCATTATCAAGAGGCTTAGTGAACAAATCTGCCAATTGCTTATCAGTTGGAACAAAAGTAAGTTCAAGCAGTTTCTCCTCCACCAAACCACGAATAAAATGATACCGAATCTCTATATGCTTGGTCCTAGAATGCAACACAGGATTTTTGGAAATGTTAATGGTGGAGGTATTATCACAAAATAGAGATAGAGTACCTTGCTTGAATCCATAATCAGTGAGCATGTGCTTCATCCACATAAGCTGTGTGCAGCAACTTCCAGCAGCTACATACTCGGCTTGAGCAGTAGAAAGAGAAGTGCAATTCTGTTTCTTGCTGTGCCATGAAACCAAATTGTTACCAACAAAAA
>NW_004441526.1:0-1922 GCF_000184155.1 Fragaria vesca subsp. vesca | reverse complement strand
TGAGATGGCTGGACAATCTCTCATACCAAAGCCCTAGGGGCCTGTTTGAGACCATAGAGGGCTTTATCTAATCTGAACACATGATTGGGATGGGTAAGACTCAGGAATCCTGGGGGCTGTTCAACATACACTTCCTCTTTGAGGATACCATTTAAGAAAGCACTTTTCACATCCATTTGAAATAATGTGAACTTCAAATAACAAGCAACAGCAAGCAAAAGTCTAACAGACTCAAGTCTAGCAACAGGAGCCAAAGTCTCATCAAAGTCTAGACCCTCTATCTGAGAATACCCTTGAACAACAAGTCTGGCCTTGTTTCGGGTAATGGTTCCTATGACATTCTTATCACTAGGTCTAGGAACTAAATGCCACACTTTACTTCTCTCAAATTGATTCAACTCCTCTTGCATGGCACTGATCCAGTCAGCATCAAGCAAGGCTTCTTTGACAGACTTTGGTTCTATTGTAGAAACAAAACCGTAGAAGGAAATGGTGTTGATATCATCTTTGTGTAATGCTATGAAACACTTGAACACAGTAAAGTTACTTACCAAAAGACCAGACTTACTCCTGGTCTTTCTTGGTTCAGACACATCACCAATTATGTCAGAGGGATCATGATCCTTCTGAACTTGTCTCTTTCCGGCTCTGTGTGGTGGCTGGATGGCAAGTGTAGCATCCCTCCTAGGAGTTGAAGAATTTGTCTCATTGTCCAGCTCGGGGCCTTCATTATCTTGAGAAGAAGAATCCTCATTTGAAGACTGCTCAGGATTAGTTGCCTGTTCAAACACAACACACCCATCATTCATGCAAACAAGTGCATCATTAATAGCAACATTTACAGACTCCATAATTTTACAACTCCTCTTGTTGTACACTCTATATGCTCGACTATTCAAGGCATAACCGAGGAATACACCCTTATCACAGATGGCATCAAACTTGGTGAGGTACTCTCTGTCCCTATATATGAAGCAAGGACTCCCAAAAACTTTAAGATGAGCAATGTTTGGCTTCTTACCTCTCCAAATCTCATAGGGAGTTTTGGTTGTTCCAGGCCTAAAAATCACACGATTCAAAGTGTAGCAAGCATTGTTAACCGCTTTGGCCCAAAAAGAATGATCAAGACCAGATGCAGCTAGCATGACTCTAGACATCTCAACTAGAACCCTATTCTTTCTTTCAACTATACCATTTTGCTGTGGGGTAATAGGAGCTGAGAATTCATGATGCACACCAAATTCCTCACAATAATCATCAAACAAAGAGTTCTCAAATTCAGTACCATGATCAGATCTGATCCTAACAATATGCATGCCTTCATTTAACCTTTCATTTGTGACTTGTTTAACAAAACTGTAAAATTTCGAAAAAGTTTCACTTTTGTTTGCCAGAAATTTTATCCATGTGAACCTAGAAAAGTCATCAACAATCACAAGAGCATGCTTCCCTCTCCCTATGCTTTGAGTTTCAACCGGTCCTACTAAATCTAGATGCAGCAGTTCAAGCGCATGAGAAGTAGGTTTAGCATTTAACAGGGGATGAGAAGATCGGGTCATCTTACCAACTTTGCAATCACCACACATACCTCGGGGGATACCAGCAAGCTTTGGTATCCCTCGTACAGCTCCTTTTGAAGAAAGCTTCACAATGTCCTGATGGTTGAGATGACACATACGTCTGTGCCACAGATCCAAGGGTTCTTCAGAGATCATGGATCGAAAACAAATCTGTGGAGAGAATTTTTGGTTAGCAACAATACAATAACATTGATCTCTTGTCCTTTCTCCCCTCATAATGTTTTACCTTCCCATCAAGAACAACACATCTCGATCGATCAAAAGTGACCGACTCATGCTCATCTACAATCTGACTCACACTAAGAAGACTGACTTCTAACCCCTTGACAAGTAACACATCTT
>NW_004441525.1:0-2365 GCF_000184155.1 Fragaria vesca subsp. vesca | reverse complement strand
CACCTTGTTAACAACTATACATCTGTTTTTTGTGCAAAATGCAGTTGAATTTAAAATAGGCAGCATAAGCTACGAGAACGCTTCATCGCTTAATGACCCTAATAGTAGTAGGTATAGCCACAATTTGTACAAATCAACGTCCATAATGTCATACATTCCCACCCCAAATGGCTGTTAACAAAAGTTACAAAACCAATAGTACAACTTCTTATGAGAACAAAGTGTCGCAGCAAATTTGTTTTCCATTGACGTCCCAGGGGCGCGCCCACATCCTGCTTGCTATCAAAATATAACAACACTTGGTTCTCATCTGAGTTGGACAACCTAACTGGTGGTGGATAAAATACCATGACGTTACAGTAACCTGCAAACACCATTACAAAAGTCTGCCCTTGTTCTGCTCTGTACGTACTCAGATTAATTCATGCCAATCAGTCCACAGGTAATTGTCATGGTCATTGGTAGAAACCATTACCTGTTGTGATGGTGGCAGAATCAACTGTTCCTCAATCAACTGTTCCTCAACCGTGTTAGTTGGCTGGGGGTTTTGAATTTCAATGCAATCTCCTGGTTCATTTGAGAACTCGATTAGGGGTGGGGGGGGTCAATATCCACCTCAGTTGGATCTGCACCTTCATGCAGAGCATCCGCCCTTTGCCGAACCTGATCATATAGGTCGTTTCCTGGGTCCTTCAAGCACTCAAGCAACATGGCCGATCTGATGTGATGCGAGTTGTACTGCGGACAAAATTTATTATAAAAATGAATATCTATGTGCTGATGTTTTCCTCAGTGAATCAACTAATGTTGTACAATTCTTTTATAAGGAATGTGTGTAGAGGGTACCGTACGTTGCGTGACCATGTAGTTCCATAACACTGCATGTTTTTGATTGTGTGTATGCCACACTCATTGCCTCCAAGTTGTATAGGTACATTAGGTGGCGTAACAACCTAACAGAGCTTTAAATCACGGACAAAATCATTGTCTCTGTAACCCGCCAACTCCAACATTTCATCTAGGTGTATCAGCTATGCAATGAACCATATCTAATCAGTCTCCTCATATTATGTATGAAAATGATGTGGCCTGATATTGCCACCGCTTGTTTAAGTGTGGCGTCACTTACCGTCTTGTACGCAATCCTCGAACCGTCCACACGAGTGAGGGTGCGAGGTGCACTATCCCATATCTCTGCCACAAGCAGCTTCGGATGTACAATAAGCAACCACCAGTGTCCCCTTTCTTTCTTTGTACCAGTCTTATCTCCATAATGTAGCGGAATAAATATCTGTGAAGTTGTACGACGGTGTAGTTAAAATACTAATAATTTTCCAGTTTTCGTAAATATGGTCCGAGTCAAAATTTGCTAACCGTTTCACAATCCTCCATGCGTCCGGAGAAACGATACATGTTGCAGATGCTTCTGGTATGTATAGCTCTGCCAGTGACATCCTCATTTTGCCTAAACCCTCTGTTTGCATTGTCCTATGACCATATAGATTTGACAGGTTCAGTTGTAACAATGTTGCGTGATAAGCAGTGTATTTAAGGGGACTCTGATGTGTGTTAGAGTATGTTAATGAATATGGATTACGTACAGAGAAATATGTCGGCAGGTACCAACAAGTGCTGCTTGAGGATGAAAGAAAATCACAGTAATAGTTGATCACCTTATTGGATTGACAAATAGGAAAATACCAAGTTAGTGTTGAATGGACATAATATCGCCACATGTTTATAAGATGAAATCTACCAGGTTACTTACATCACTAGTGACATATGTGTCTGGCAGCAACGATTTGATGCAACTCCGGTGCAACACTGACCTCCCACCACCTATGTTGGCCACCATGGTCCTGCAAATAGAATGAACACTAGCGGGTCATTAACCCATTCTGAATAGTTACGAACATGAAAACATAGACATATTAACCAACAACCCATACCTTTCATCTGTCCCTTGCGCGCATATGTAATTTATCAAACGAATGTCTGCGTCGGCCATTTGAAACTGCAGGGTGTACGGTCCACCATTGAAATGCACGCTTTCCATTCCACCTATGTGTTGATCAAGCAGGCGGAATGAATGCAGACCAACGGTGACAATGTCATCATGCTTTGTTTCCTTATTCACCATTTTGTTATACAGGCATCTTGCAGCTCCCCTAGGCACAACTGATTTTGAAACTGCCCCCTGACCTCTTCTTTCATTCAATTTATTTGTAGGTAGACCTACTGGGCTGCTTGAACATGCAGAAACTGCTTGGCATTCCTTGGTTGGTGTTGCCATTCCTTTATCACTGTCCAACTGCACACAACAGAAACAAGGATGGTAGATAATCTGTAATTATTCATCTACTAA
>NW_004441524.1:0-1001 GCF_000184155.1 Fragaria vesca subsp. vesca | reverse complement strand
CATTTAATAACGTTAGAGTGAGTGGACAAAAATAAAATAATAGATAAAATATTTATGTTTCCCCAAATTAATTTCTAAGGAAAAATCGAATGCATGCCGCAAGCGATAAACTTTTATCTCATAAAATATCGAGCCTCTCAGACTCTATAATATATGTATGTATTTACACTCGTCCATACTCCCTATATAAATTCATGGGTCTATATAGGGCTACTACGCTCGCGTCCAACGCTCACGTCACGCCTTAATGCGGTGCTACACTACGCCATCAAGGTGGACAGACGGATGTATAAATATGTGTCCATACCCCCTATCTGAATTAAACACTCAAATAGGGCTACTACGCTTACGTCCAACGCTCACGTCACACCATAATGCGGCTATATGCTACGCCATTAAGGTGGACAGACACATATGGCTAGCTAGCATTTTTTTATACATACTCTCTCATATATACATATTTATATTCACCGAAAATCCCATTTTCGGTAACTCTCTCTCAGGGAAATAAAAGCGTCAAAATTAATTGACAGCAAAATACTCCACGACATTAATTATTCAATCGTGAACTTAGCATGCATTTATTTAAAACAAAAGTCCACTCACAAATTAGGCCTAAGCCTGATGTCGATCTGGGGTCTCGTCTGCTCGAGCCTCCTCACGACCTGTTCCAAATAAAATATTAATTTCCCATCCAATAATCCAATATTTAATCAAAATAGGCAAAATTACCCGAGAGCCATAATTACGCTCATTATTGCCTAACTTCGATATTCTTAAATCGGAACGATCCGAACTTAAAGATCATACTCAACAGTCGTAAATACAACCTCTCCGAAATACGACTTAAATCCTACGGCCGGATTCTACATTAATTAACCGCCAAAAAATCAAACTTCGGAAATTCATAAACCTATCCAAAACTCATCCAAAAATTCCATAACTCACTTCAATAAACTCCCCTTAATATTCCAAATTTAACAACATTAAAATCTCCCAAC
>NW_004441523.1:0-1160 GCF_000184155.1 Fragaria vesca subsp. vesca | reverse complement strand
ATTCTCAAATTGGCATATAACAAAGCTTCAAGTTTCCTGTCTTCTGGCTTCTCAACGAACTCACTATAGATTCCCTTTTCATACATCCAGGCATGTATAACTCTCCAGTCCTCTTTATGATGGTCACTCACTATCCCAACTATGTCTTCAGTAAGTAAATTCCCAGCATTATCATTGAAAGCACTAAAGATCACAACAGGGAGCTTGGACAAGTCACTCAATACCACAACAAAAGCCGATTGAAAATCATGACCAGAGATAAATGCTCCTATTAGAGTAGCATATGCTTCCATGTCCAACATAAGCCACGAGTTATTAATATCCATCACCAGTTGAGTGGTTTCCACAAACCTATGCTCTTTCCCATAAGCCATCAATATTCTCCCATGCACATCAAGCCCCAAAATACCTCCCTGAGACAATGAGTTTTGAAACATTTCACAAAGTTCGTCGAATGCTTCCATGCAAAAGAGTACAATCCCTTTTGTCTCACAATGACAAGGCTGCCGGTAGAAAATAAGCCACTGCACTATGTTAGCTTGAGATTGTGTTTCCACTTTTCCAATATTAACTCCAGCACCATTTTAGAATTCACATGCATTTTCTCATAGCTATTATCCATGCAAACATTTTCTTCACCAAAATTAGCATTTAATAATCCGTTGTCAACATCCATGAGAGCAAAATCCTCAACACCTAGAAATGTGTTCCCAACAGATTTGTCAAAACCATCATCCTTTTCTTCATAACTAGCCCCAAATGCCACTTCTACAGGTTGGTGAGCAAGTCCCCCACCTTTGTCTCGAATACTTGTAAGAGTTGCAACAGTCCCCCCCTACACTACACAACCCCTTTGACTGAGGCATTTCATCAAGCAGGTGGAGTGCATGGCATTCTCTCCCATTCTCACCCGAATTTGGTCCTTGCAGATCATCTTGCTTAACACTAACACTATCAAGCTCACTAAGCTCTTTCACATCTCCACTATACACCTTAGCCTTCCTGTCAAAAGTCTCATCCTCTCCATTTCCGAAATTCACATCACTCCCATTCAATTTTGCAACAAGCACAGAATCTACGCCAACGCAGTCAGTACTCACAAAATTGAGATTAGGAATACTAGTGCCAGAATCACTCACTAGGCAAACAGAAGTAGGGTT
>NW_004441522.1:0-1497 GCF_000184155.1 Fragaria vesca subsp. vesca | reverse complement strand
CGGCTGAAAACCAAGATTGTCAAGGTTTCCAACTCAATTTCAGGGCACACCATGCGCTCACACATCCTCTTCACATGGTCTAAATGAGCCTTGGGGTCTTGTTCTGCCCCATAAAAATCAGGAACGGTGTTGAGGATGGTTTGTATCAATTGCTCCTTGTTTAAGTGAGGAAGGAACTCAAAGATTGATTTAGGTGCTGGTATCGACATTTCATTGGTGAACACTTGCACAAATTCTTTCTTGCATTCCTCCCAAGTGCTCTCATGATTCAGCTCCTCTTGGAACCATCTATAGGCCTCTCCTTTCAAACTCCTCATGAAGGCATTAACAGCTACTTCTTCAGCATGGTCTGGTGCCATAAGTTTGCACACATCCTCCACATAGGTAAGGTGATTTGCTGCATCCACCTTGCTTATTCCATCGAAATTTGGGAAGAATTTGAGCACCTTGTGCATCTCCTCATGATGTTCAAAAGAGTTGATGATGTCCTTGATATAAATTTGGGTTGAGGCCGACATCTGTTCATTCAAAGAATTGTTAGTAATAAAACATACAATTTACAGAAATTAAAAGAAAAGTAAGACAAGTTAAACAACAACTAAGTTTCCATAAACACATAAGACACTACACGTCTGCATTATCCTATGCTTAAGTTTATTTCAACTCTACACTTAGGTACGGGAACAGAGGACAATGGTGTGCAATGGGGCTGAAACAGTTACCCAATCCATAGTCATGTTTGATCCAATATACCTTAGTGCAACTTACACAGTTTAAACAACAACAATACAACACTACTGATTTTAAATTTTATTCACCCTTCAAATTCATATCTCAAGTTGTAAACTGTATTGGTGGGGACATAGGCATTGACATCTAAACATAAGCAATTCCGTGGTTTCAGAAGGCTTGAATGGCATGGCCGAAGTGAAACGGGCTGGTAGGGTTTCGTTTTTAGTGGGCTACGGAGGTCGAAACCCCTGTCGTGCTTACACACAGTCTATAGCCCTTTGAAACCCAATTTTGGTCCCAGTCGCTTACTCGGCCTAGGCACCACTCAAAATGCCCCTTACTAAGCTAGGAAGTACTTGTATTTTCGATGATCCAACAAGAGCACAATATGGGCCGCTCTCAACCTCGAGGGACCTTAAAAAGGAACTGACGAAGGGTTAAGGCCCAAATCTGCTTTGCGGCCTCTTTTACTGGACAGTTTACCAAATGAGATATAAACCTGAAAAGAAATAAAACAAACAATCAGTAACAAAATTATTTAAGTACACTAAATAAATTAACTAAAAGAAGACCGTAGGAGACTTTTAAAGTCCCCGGCAACGACGCCAAAAATTGACGTGCTCGAAACCGGGCGCGTAATTTAAAAACCCTTTTGTTATCAGTATGTAGTATTGGCAAATAGGGTTCGATCAATCCGGGGACTTAAAGGGCGCTCCTGCAGTCATGGTTAATGAATCAGTAACTAAATGTATTTACAAGTATTCA
>NW_004441521.1:0-1595 GCF_000184155.1 Fragaria vesca subsp. vesca | reverse complement strand
TCACAAAAATTTCCTAATTCGTATTTAGCTACTTTCTTATCTGATTTCATCTGAGCATTTAATTTCATATCTATACACATTCTTAATCCTTCTTTTTGAATAACTGTAATTATGTTTCCATAAGTTAAAGAATCATAGTTTATGTGACCTGTTTCCTTACTAAGAACTTGTCTGATTTTATGAGCAAATAATTTTGGAAGACCATTTATGAATTTTTCTTTCCAAAATGGTTGGTTACTATCGTCTCTAAGCATAACTCGAGAAATGAAAACATCTTTGTACCATTTGAAATCACTTAGGGTAGGACACCTAAGGTTACTGAGTTGATCATGAATTCTGGATGTGATGTGACTAGGGGTACCTATGAAGTGTTGAATAATTATGTAAAACAAGATATTAACAGCATCAGAAATTCCCATTCCTGTGCGTTCGTCGAAGATGGGAGTCCCATCTTCATCTTGTTTAATGGCATGTTTAATGGATGATCGAGAATCAAGAGTGAGATGTTTTTCCCACCAGGAATGAAGCATTTCTGTAAATCCTGTGGAAAGTATGTCAATGATTTCAGGCTGGGTGAAATTATGATTAGTGACATAGCTATTAGCTGCCATAGACATATGATGTAATTTATTTAGGATTTCTTGTTCTGATAAATTATCAATGTTCCATTCATAAGTTTTATCAGAAGAAACTGAGAATTGATTATTAAGATGATTAGTGGGTTGTATATCTAAGGGAAGAGGTCGTTCTGTCCAAGTTTTAAAAGGTCGCTTCTTTAGATGAACTATCCGATCTAGATTTAAAGTTTGAAACATTTGGTTTAAATCTTTAATTTGGCTAGTGTTACTAGAATCGCTTTCTGAAGAATCGAAAAAAGAGGTTTGTTGGGTATGAATTACAGCAATCCTACTGGGTTCAGGTGTTTCGGTTTTTAATTTTTCTAACATACGTTCAATCTTTTGAATTGAAGAAGTAGGATTTAGGGTAGGTTTATTTAATTCACTAAAATGAACTAAATGAGTTTCTGGTTTTGGTTGTGGTAGGATATTAACTTTAGAGGATATGTTGTCAACCTTTGTTTCTATTTTATCTAACTGGGCTCCTATGGTTACTAGGCTTTGGTTTGTATAATTATTTTGTTCAATAATTTTTTTAGTATCTGGGTTAATTTTCTTAGTGTCTGGATCTTCTATGGCAATTTTAAAAGGTGAAGCTGTGATTAGATTGTTTAGATGATCAATTATTATTGTTTCAACAGGAGGATGACTGGAAAGGACTGAGCTAGTGGAAGTTTTCCAACGTGCCTTTGTTAATGTTTGAATTTTTTGGTTGTTTAGTTGATCGATAAAATCAAGAAAGAATATTTCAGATCTAGTTTCAAGCATAAATAATTGCCAATTATGAAATAATTGCTTTCGTTGATCCATGAAAGGAAATTTCATCCTATAAAGGTTTCTCCTAAGGAGATTTTCGTTTGATTCAAGATGTTTATCTAATTTAAAATAGTTGATTATGAAAGGTTGGTTAAGTGTGCTTAATTGAGGATTTAATGGGGGAGTAACTAAAAAAGTCAAGAAGCAGTAGGAGAAGTTTGA
>NW_004441520.1:0-1023 GCF_000184155.1 Fragaria vesca subsp. vesca | reverse complement strand
AGAATGGATGAGACCTGCTGATATTGTAAAAGAGAGCAGGCTTGGTGCTCGGCCCTGCTTATTTTCTGGCACTGTGAATCCTTCTAATTTTTGTCAGGTTAGGCCCTTTATGAAATTGACATCTAAATTTGCTAATTACGTTGGCCAGCAGTTTCCACAAGTGACTTTGTTTTCTAAATAGGGTCGACTGGGTGATTGTTGGTTTTTGAGTGCTGTTGCTGTTCTGACGGAAGTTTCTCGAATATCAGAAGTTATTATTACTCCAGAATATAACGAGGAAGGAATCTACACTGTCCGCTTCTGTATTCAGGTGCCTTCAGACTTTCAAGCTCAGTTAAAACTCTGGTTTGGATTGTATGTTGGATCTATATATAGAGTATAGACTGATGAAAATTCTTTACATTCTTCACTTCTGGCTACAGTAATGATAGTTTTGTTTAATAATAGCTAGGACAGGGACAAAATCGTTAATCATTTGTTGTGTCTTATGATGTTTGGCTTGACTTGTGTTCTACTCTATTGTATTTCGGAAGTTCTTGCTTCTATATAGTTATTCTGTTTCCTATATATAAAACTACTAACAAATGTTTGCTCCTGAATTTTCTTTAGGGTGAGTGGGTTCATGTTGTTGTTGATGATTGGATTCCATGCGAATCACCGGGTAAACCAGCATTTGCTACTAGCAGAAAAGGTAACGAGTTGTGGATCTCTTTACTGGAGAAGGCTTATGCCAAATTGCATGGCTCCTATGAAGCTTTAGAAGGTGGACTTGTCCAAGATGCTCTTGTAGACCTCACTGGAGGTGCGGGGGAAGAGATTGACATGAGGAGTGCTCAGGCCCAAATTGATCTTGTGAGTGGTCGATTATGGTCTCAGTTGTTGCGCTTCAAACAAGAGGGATTTCATCTGGGTGCTGGAAGTCCATCTGGTTCAGATGTACATATTTCCTCCAGTGGCATTGTCCAAGGTCATGCTTACTCATTATTGCAGGTGAGTTGGAATGTCCACCTGACATTTGCTTTT
>NW_004441519.1:0-1078 GCF_000184155.1 Fragaria vesca subsp. vesca | reverse complement strand
CTTCAATATTCCTAATTCAAAATGCTCCAAACTTCACCAAAAAATAATGGCAGCTTTAACACAATCTTCACAGATTATACGACTTTAATCCAATGGCCGAATTCTACCTTAATTAACTGCCAAAAATACCAAACTTCAGAAATTCACAAACCTCTCCAAAACTCATCCAAAAATTCCATAATTCATATCAAAATACTCCTCTTAATAATCCACATTTAAAACCACAAAAATCTTCTACACAGTGGCGGCGCCGGCGGCGGCTCCGCCAGCAGCGGCGGCCGGAGGCCGATTCCGGCGACCTCCAAATCCTACCAAATTTTAACAGTAGCTTCCTCTCCACTCCCTCTACAACTTTCCTAACTAGCACAAACCCAAAATCCAAGCCTAACTAGGTCAAACGAGCAAAAACATCTAAAACACCCTAGAACTTCCACCTCTAATTTCTCCTTACCTGAAGCGAACCGGAGTGAGCCCTTTTAGAGGAAATGAAAGGATCGCTGCAGATGAAATGAACAAGTATAGAAGCTATTTTGATGAAGAAGATGAGCTCGATGAGGAAGAAGAACAAGAGTATGTTCCGGTGACACCAAGAACAAGAAAAACAAGAGTTGGACCACCACAAGATGAGGATTGGGAAAATGCTGAAATATTTGTGTTGATCTTAAGGGTTTTTGATGATGTGACAATGAGGATGAGTATGACTAGACACCCCACTGCTCATAAAGCATTTCATGACATTGTAGCAATAGAAGGGGAGATTAATGCACTTTTTGCGCCTACTCTGGAACTAGAAGTGAAGTTGAATTGCTGATGTTGAAGATGGCAGAAAAGATGTTTGCCAAGTTTAGAAAATATTTTGGACGTATTGAAGACATGAATCAGTTGTTGTTGGTTGCATTGGTATTGGATCCTAGGTTCAAGCTGAAGAACATATCTCATACTTACCTACAAGTGCTTCCATTATTCACCTGAGGAGGAGCAAAAAGCCAAAAACTAACTCTGTTAAGGAGCTCTTGGTTGCCTTAACTGTCAATCTATAGAACATCAACCAATGCATCAGCCAATGACAATACATCTT
>NW_004441518.1:0-1647 GCF_000184155.1 Fragaria vesca subsp. vesca | reverse complement strand
ACCACAAGATGAGGATTGGGAAAATGCTGAAATATTTGTGTTGATCTTAAGGGTTTTTGATGATGTGACAATGAGGATGAGTATGACTAGACACCCCACTGCTCATAAAGCATTTCATGACATTGTAGCAATAGAAGGGGAGATTAATGCACTTTTTGCGCCTACTCTGGAACTAGAAGTGAAGTTGAATTGCTGATGTTGAAGATGGCAGAAAAGATGTTTGCCAAGTTTAGAAAATATTTTGGACGTATTGAAGACATGAATCAGTTGTTGTTGGTTGCATTGGTATTGGATCCTAGGTTCAAGCTGAAGAACATATCTCATACTTACCTACAAGTGCTCCATTATTCACCTGAGGAGGAGCAAAAGCCAAAACTAACTCTGTTAAGGAGCTCTTGGTTGCCTTAACTGTCAATCTATAGAACATCAACCAATGCATCAGCCAATGACAATACATCTTCAAAGAGTAGCACTGCAGCAAGTGTCGTTTCCGGCAGCGCAAAAGAAACAGCCTCTGTCAAGACCCACCCCGAATTTCACTCTGAAACCCGAAGTAAATCCTACGGGGACCACCTCCAAGGAAAGTTTACCGAAAAATCGGCATCACCTCCCTAGAAAATGGACAACCCTTCCTAAATAATACCTGCAAACACTTCAGAAAATTTAAACCCAACCTTAAACTCCTGGAGCCTTCGTGCTCCCCAAATCACAACACCACCCAAATTATTTACTAATCTAAACAAATCTCATATCCAACTATTTATAGGTTCAGAGCAACTCTAATAGGAAGAAAGGAAACATAATAAATTCACAAGCGAAAGCTATATGATGACTATGCCTCATCTCCTTATACGCCCGACCTCAACTATGCAATCTTGCAAACTGGGCATTTTAAAACGAAGGGCCCAGGGGAGAACATTTAATAACGTTAGAGTGAGTGGACAAAAATAAATTAATAAAATAAAATATTTATGTTTCCCCAAATCAATTTCCAAGGAAAAATCAAATGCATGCCACAAACGATAAAAACTTTTATCTCATAAAATATCGAGCCTCTCAGGCTCTAACATATATGTATGTATTTACACACGTCCATACTCCCTATATAAATTCATGGGTCTATATAGGGCTACTACGCTCGCGTCCAACGCTCACGTCACGCCTTAATGCGGTGCTACACTACGCCATTAAGGTGGACAGACGGGTGTATAAATGTGTCCATACCCCCTATATGAATTAGACACTCATATAGGGCTACTACGCTCACGTCCAACGCTCACGTCACACCATAATGCGGCTATATGCTACGCCATTAAGGTGGACAGACACATAGGGCTAGCTAGCATTTATATACATACTCTCTTATAAATATATATTTATATCCACCGAAAATTCCATTTTCGGTAACTCTCCAAGAGAAATAAAATCGTCAAAATTAAAATGAAGTCAAATGCTCCAACAAAATTAATTGTTCAACCATGAACCATAGCATGCATATTATTTAAAACAAAAGTCCACTCACGGTATGAGGCCTAAGCCTTTCAATGCTCGGAATACTCCTCGAGTGCTGCCTCCAACTAATCACACTCTCTAGCCAATCCCACGTCTGACGGTAAACAGAAGAATAAATTGGTCAAACCGGACTCC
>NW_004441517.1:0-3371 GCF_000184155.1 Fragaria vesca subsp. vesca | reverse complement strand
CTAAAAGTGCTTCTAATTTGTAGAATGACCATTTTAGACATGAAACTATAACTAACTTCATATACTATAATTTATCTATGGTTTGTTTAACTTTGTCCATATAAATCAATATTTACTAACTGTTTTTATTAACCATGATGATTATATGATAAAATTGAATAATTTGACATGAAGTATCAACAAAAATATTTTAACACATCAAAACATTGCCGATAATAACATTAATAACCTGCAAACCATGTCTTAAAGTAACATAAAGTAGTAACAAAAGATTGTTTAACACATCAAAACATTCATGATACCAACATATCAAAATACTTTGTTCATATGTATCAAGTAACAAACAAAAATATCTTGACACATATAAAAATTTACGGTCCCACGTGCTCTCATCAAACTTTGAGCAATTTCTTTTCTTATTGCTTCCATTTCTTGTGCAACATGACCATGATTTTTTTCTTCTGCATCATCCATCTCCATCACATCACTTGATATGCCAATCGAATTTTTGTCAATGTCAAAATGCCTATCATGATTCGCATGTCTTCGTATATAATTATGAAGAGTCATGGTTGCAATAACAATCTTCACTTGCTTCTTAAATGAAAAACTGCAAATATGAACATAGGTATAAATGACCTACTTGAACCATAGCATTCTTTAAAAGAACCAAACCATTTTGCAACTAAACCAAACAAACATACCAAGCAGGGACCAAAATAACCTACCAAGCACTAATCCAATTCTAATGCATGCAAATGGAGGTCAAATCATATCATATCTAAGAGACCAAGCAACGACCTTTTTATCATCTTTGGTTTCTTCTACTAAAACACCAACATTTGCAGGTGCTGCACCATCACTATGTCTCTGTCCAAAACCCCCCAATTCATATGGCCACAGATTTTTTTTGCTTAGCTATCACTACTATATTTATGATCGATCCATATTAATGGTCCTAGCTAGCCAATAATTCAATCCTAGCTAGCCATGCCATTATGTAGTGATATCCCCAACTTGTATTTGTGTACTACTTACTACGTAGCAAAATGATATATAACATGCTGACTTTGTTTATTAATCAGGTGCATATATTATAGTTATATACTAAACATTACGACTAACTGCAAAATTTGGTATACACCCGTTTTACTTTATTTTATGAATCATTCATTTTGAATCCACCACTCCCTGCTTTCCTACTTACCTACTGCTACTAACTGTGTCATTTACAGTTTAAAGTACCAGACTAGTCTCTCGCTCGTTTCGTCTAATTACGTACATTATCATGCTAGCTCTAGCTTATTAGTAGCTGTTCCTTCTTCTTCTCTATTTTTTTTTTGGTTCGTCAAAGTCCATCCGATCAAAATACACACACACACACACTAGCTGTATCAAATTGTATCATACTTTTATAAGCAATACATGAATACATTTGCAGGTGCTGGCAAGACTAATCCCTGGAGCCTAAACCTTCTGGCATACAGCACCAAACACAAGCTAAAGCCATAACTTCATCTAGTTGATCTACACCCCCTAAAACTCTAGCATAAATGGTCTAGTTTTTACTTTAACTTTTTATTATTTTGTCTGTTTTCACATACAAAATGCATTTGGAATGCATTTGGCTTCTTGCTCAATGATCACTAGCTTTCATAGCTACTAAAACAATGCATTTTCCTCTCATCCTCATAAAGCTTCATTGGAATATAAGCAATTAAGCAAAGGCAGCATATTATACTGGTGTTCCTGCAGTATGCAGACTAAATTCCGGTATGAATCCCAATTGGCAAGCTCCAAATATATACAAGGTAATTTTCTAATTTCCATAATCATTAATGTGTTGTTTTCAGTTTAATCTAGGAGATTGGGTACTTCATTACAAAAGTTCAATGAATGGTTTATAAATGTTCAAGTGTAGTGTACATACGGTTCATACATGTTCAAGTGTAGTGTTATTAAATATGGTTCCATATTCTCAAGTAAGGGTGATGGTATTATATATATCAACTTCAATGAAGGTAGTCGATTTTAAAAATGATATTGAGTATATTGCAGAGAAAACATAAGAAACCACATAAGAAAGTATACAAAATCCTAATTGGTTACTTTCTGAAGGTTGATTAAAATTTCCTAATTGTAAACTTCAATCTCATGAACACTCATCACACAGGGAATGCAAAGATAGCTATATATTAGACTAGGTTACTTCCAATTAGCAAGATTTTACAGTGAAACGGAACAATGATGTTGATAATGTAGAAACTAAGGCATTTTTGCCACTTCAGTCATTAACAGGGGAAAACACGCATGTGTCTATGTCATAAATTTGATCTGCTGATTAATTCGTTAACATAATTGCACAATTAGTAGTTTCTTCTTATTGCATCTCTTTATGATTGTATGAGCTTAGTTTCAGATGAAGGTTCTGCAATGATCATTTTATGTTCTTCTTTCATAAGACTCCCCTTTTGCATCTAATACTGATATGAATCTTCACAACCTAGCTTATTGATACAAATCACTAACTTCTCTAGTCCCTATTACCCACCTGTACCTTGTCCCATATAAACCTTCCTCTGTATTCTATATCATGTATAAATAAGCAATACCCACATCCACAAGCACATAATTAAATTCTACTAAACCCTGCCACAGGCCACAGCCAAAAACATAAGCTTCTACTCAACCCTAACCAACAAGCAAAAATCAAATGCTCTAATCCTAATCATTTACCCATTTGTATCACAATGTCAACTTAGAACTATAAGCTTATGTTTACGCAAACTCCCAAGTCTAAATTTTGAACATATTTACTTAGCAAAACCCAGAAAAACGATACAAGAAGGCATACAAATATTGCTAAATTCCAATCTTAGAGATGAACACGAGGGAGAAATGAAATTGTTTACCTTTGAACCCAAATCGTTTCTCAGATTTGCTAGGCAGCAGACCTCCAAGAGACGCAGCAAAACAATGGAGGCGCAGCAAAGGCAACGCAAACCCACGCAAAGGCCCCAACAGATGCAAAACGATCCGCAGCGATGGAGGCGAAGGCGCAGCAGCGACGAAGGAGAATGGAGGAGAAGGCCCAGCAGCGACGGAGGAGAATGGAGGCGAAGGTGCAGCAGTGAAGGCGCAGTGTATTTCTCAGATCGAAGGAGAATGGAGGCGCAAGTCTATACTCGAGTTTTTATGTGATGGTTGAACCGTGTAATTTGTTAAGATTCACAAGGGTACCCAATGTCATTACAAAAAATTCATTAACTCCCCCGAAAGAAAAACGCGCTGGCTTTTAAGGAGAAGGAGGGGAATACCAGCTTCTCCTTTTCCCTTAAAAACACCTTCTACTTTTGAAAGAAGCAGCTTAT
>NW_004441516.1:0-1154 GCF_000184155.1 Fragaria vesca subsp. vesca | reverse complement strand
TTAACCATATATCTGAGCTCACTTTTCAAACCTCCCAAAAAAATGAGAGTAAAGTCTGATGTGAAAACCCTGGAGCTCTCCTTGAAAGTTTAGTGAACTCTTCCATGTAGCTATCCACACTCCCCTGCTGAGACATCCGAGCTAAAGCTGCCTGGTAATCAACCACAGTATGACCACTGAATTCTCGCATTAGCATATCTGTGAGGCCTTGCCATGTTTGAGGGAACTCTGATTTAAACACATACCATCTGTCAGAAGCCTTTTCTGTCAAATGCATGGTTCCTATGGCTAATTTCCTATCCTCAGGTACTTGATAAAAGTCAAAAAACTGTTCAGCCTTATTCAACCACTCAACCGGGTCTCCACCACTGAAATTTGCAAATTCTAATCTCATCTGCTTCATTGTAGGTAGAGAAGGATCAAAATTGGACTGTTGAGAGGTATGAAACTGTGAAGTTTGCTGGTTAGGTATCACTGTCTGTATTGGTGAGTAAGGACTGTTGATGTAAGATGTGGGGTTGTGTGTAGTCTGCAGCCACGCCCCATTAGCTGACTGAGCTCCAAAAATTGGGTGTGGAGAATATGTGTTATTAGACACTATAGGGTGAGTGTACTGGCTGTACGAGCTGCTATGAGCACTAGGTGGTATGTGTTGTGTGAATGTGTGGTAAGGGAGTGGAGCTTGAATGTTTGGTGAATGGTAATTGGGAAATGGCAGTAAAAAAGGTTCCACAGTACTAACATGAGCAGTAGGAGCAAAACCCATATACTGATTTGCATTCAAATGAGCTGCATGAAATGGATTAGCCATATAGTTCATGGAACTGGCACCAAAATGGGTGTACTGAGAATTCTGATGCACAGAGGAAGTAGGAGAACTACTACTCCTAACCTTCTCTAGAGTCCTGCTCACATTCATATCAACATAGGGCACAGTATGTCCAATAATGTTTGCACGATTAATCACAAAAGCAGTATGTGGTGTACTAGATGCACTAGATGAAATAGATGCACTAGAAACATGTACCATAGTAGAAATAGCTTCAGTATTGAGCCCTAAAACCACCTCATGATGAGCTAATTCATGAAATTGCAAAGGCTCAGAGCTAGCTATAGAGTTTGAGTTACTACCCATTTCTGTAGACTGAGAGAAT
>NW_004441515.1:0-1109 GCF_000184155.1 Fragaria vesca subsp. vesca | reverse complement strand
ATAGTAAATTACAATAAAGTTACTAACCAAATTTCAGTTTACAAATACATCATTTACACAATATCTTACACATTTAAGGACAAATATTAACAAATTAGGACAAATTAATATCCACATGCCATCTGTCACAATAATTTTACCATAATACCTTTCACTACATATCAACTGCTACTGTCGACGATAGCATAGTAGCACACTGCCGAGTAGCACAGTAGCACATTGGGTGCTACTATCAAGTAGCACAGTAGCACCCGATAAAAAGGTGTTATTTTAGGCAATTCTCCGGAATCAAACAAAGCTGCTAATGTTGCGATATGAGACCTTTATAAAGCTGCTACTGTTGTTATTAGAAACTTTCTGCTACTAACGACGAAATGGCTATTACTACCGCAAATCTAACTGCTAATGTCGACTTCTACTACCAATCTGCCTGCTACTGCCTACTATTGAAAGAAAAGTGTGCTACTGTCGATAGGGCAGTGTGCTACTACCGGTGCTATGACACGACCCACCCCGAATTTCACCCTGAAACCCTGAGTAAGTCGTGCGGGGACCACCTCCAAGGAAAATTTACCGAAAAGATTGGTAAAACCTCCCTTGAAAATGGACAACCCTAACCCGAAAAATTTCCAATTCACACACTCACTACAGCACTTCCAAAAAATATCATACAATTATCCAGCTAAATAAAAGCAAATATTATTCTTTAGCAATTCTAAACATAAAGTCAACCAACCGAGCACACCACCGGAAATAATATACAATGATCCCAAAGTATTCAGAGCTACTAGACACTAGCGGAAGTAAGAAAACACTAGTAGGTTAAACAGGTAACCTACTGATGAAAACTGGCGGAAAAGCGGGTAACTATGCCTCGTCTCCTACTAGGTCCAACCTGAACTCTGCAGACTGGGCAATTTAAAACGAAGAGCCCAGGGGAAAACATGTGGAACAGTTAGAGTGAGTGGACAAAAATAAATTAAATAAAAATATTTCTTTATGCTTCCCCAATTTAATTTCCAAAGAAAATTTACTGCATGCAATCGCTCAAAAGCGCTCAACTCAAAAACTGGCAACTTTACGACCAGCACTGGCTAGTCTCCAAAACT
>NW_004441514.1:0-2413 GCF_000184155.1 Fragaria vesca subsp. vesca | reverse complement strand
TTTTTTTTGTCAAAATGAAGAGAGCAAACTGTCCAAGTAGTCACTTCCCAGGTCTTGGAACTCAAACACATCAAACTCATCTTTGAACATTTTTTCCATGCTTACGTTTCGTTTTGATGCAGATTTTGTAGTCATTACCTCAACATTTTCTTCCCACTCTCGCACTCCTCTCTTGAGAGGATTCAAACCATTGTGAGAAGTTGTAGGGGAACAAATATTGTTGAGGCTGCAATTCTCAAGTCCAACAGCCTTTGCAACTCTTTCAAAAGGGAAGTTAAGATGTGCTTTTGTACCTCTGATTCTCAAAGCAGCTTTGTCATACGCCAAAGCTGCCTCCTCAGCAGTCTCGAAAGTCCCAAGCCAAACTCTAGCTCCTTTTCTTGACGAGTCTCTGATTTCTGCTGCATACTTTCCCCATGGCCTTCTCCTAACTCCACGATAATGCTTTGTTGCCACTTTCTCTACTCTCTCAACCATCTCTTCCATGGCTAGTTTGGCAGCCTCATTTCCCTGTAATTTGTCACCGCAAGACTTCTCAATATGACAAGAAGGAATACCGCAAGTGTCGAGAAGCTCTTCCCAGGCCTCAGCTCCCATTGACATCCACCTACCCAGACTTGGTAGCCTTTGAAGAACTTCTAATGATCCTTCTCTTCCATCAAGACTTGGTAGTTCTTCCCAGGCTTTTGACATGTTTGTTGTGTCGCTTGTTCCTTCATTTCCTCCATCAACACCAATAAAGCTGGCCCATACGTTCTCTAGAATTGCTTCTGGTGCTGCGCCAACATTACGATCAACACTATGTACAGCCATTTTCAATTACGAATCAAACCAAGTGTGTCTCACATTCACAAACTAGATTTATGATGGGAAAGAGGAGATTGTGAAGTGAGACTTGAGAAATATATATAGCACTATAGAAGGAAAGCTAAACGCGTGAACAGCTTAATTGTAGGACTCAGCTGGTAACTTGTTCTTCAATTTAACTGCTATATCTTTGCCGGATTTCAGGAATTAAGTGCTTTAAAGAGATGGGGCTTGATTTTCAAGTCTCCTACGTCGCCTAGAGTGGTTGTTCTAATAATTTCTGCACCTTTATCAATGTAGATTCTATGTACTTTGGATTTTTTATTATTGAAACCCACCTGAAATTCATGATGGTTGCATTAGAAACAGAGCAATCGAAGAAATGAAAGCTGGCTAGAGAATGAGATGTGATTTAAATTTACATTTTATATTCGTGGCTAGAGTATAATTTCAGTTTTAATTGGCATGTCTACATCTGTAGCCATTAAGCTCTCAATTTTGTAGAATGATTAGACTTAGATGTGTATATATTGTTGAATTGTATTTTAGGGCATAGGCATAGTATGGGCATATATATATATATATAATATCGGATTGCAGAGTCAGCTGGTAAGGATTAAGAATTTGGGGATTAAGTTAAGATACGTTTAACTAATTATTGAAGTTGCTGAATTCACAATAAAAATGCTTGTATACTACTGAAAAAGGGTACTTTAACAACATTTGTGGCATTAATTGCTGAAAACATTGTATAATACTATAATATGTGATGTATCAACTTTGTTTTCAAGTTGTAAAATGAGTCATCAAAGTAGTAATATCAGTCATTAAAGTTGTAATATTAGAGCATCTTTAGCAATGCTAGCCATTTTTTAGTTAAATTTTAGTCAAATTAGCTAAAATGTTATTTTAGCTAGCCACTTTAGAAATGCGGCTGCATCAATGCTCTCTATTTTAACTAGCATTACATCAACATTATTCTTCAAATAAAGATTAAATAGTTTAAATATATTTATATATCATGTAAAATATCTTACAAAGAATGCATTAAATTATAGCTAGCCTCATATGAGTCATCTCGCTCTCTAAATTTAGCTAGCGAGATAGCTAAAAGTTATAATAGCTAAACTTTGGCTAGTCTGCTGGAGCTCCGAAAATATCAAAAAAAGCTAAACACACTCTCTGAAATAGCTAAAAGCTAAAATATAGAGTCTGCTAAAGTTGCTCTTAGTCGTTAAAGTTGTAAAAAGAATTAGTTACAATATTAGTCCTCATTTGTCCTTAAAGTGGTAATTGAGATCCTCAAAATTGTAATATGAGTCATCAAGTTGTAACAACTTTTTTCTAATCACTTTAAATACTCAATTACTACTTTAAGCACATATTTTACACTACCAGGACAAGCACTTTAGCCGACGAAAATTTTTCGTCGGCCTGTCAGCTTAATTCGTCGGCTAAGATCTTAGCCGACGACCTTTCGTCGGCTAAGATTTCGTCGGGAAAAGCTCGTCTGTGGTGACTTTAGCCGACGACACACGTATAAGTCGTCGGCTAAAGTCAAGACTTTAGCCGACGAAATAATGTCGTCGGCTATAGTCCAGACTTT
>NW_004441513.1:0-1302 GCF_000184155.1 Fragaria vesca subsp. vesca | reverse complement strand
TGAAAAATGTTAACAAAGAGCATATTGGCCTACATAAAAGTGCGATCTAGGAAGAACTAGATTCTCTAACAAAGAGACAGGTATTTGGTTTGGTAGTGCTAACCTTACCAAGTGTAAAGCCCGTAGGACATAAAAAAGTCTTTGTCATAAAGCGTAATGAGAAGAATGAAGCCCTAAAGAAAGAGGCTCGCCTTGTGGCGCCAAGGTTTCTCGCAACACTCTGGATTGACAATGAGGAGAAATAATCTCCCATAATGGAAATGCAGCTCATCTATGTGGTTACTACTTATCTCCATGGGGATCTTGATTGGGAGATATCCATAAAAGTGCCCGATGGCCTTAAACTATCCAACTCAAGTAACTCTAAACCACAGAGTGCGTTAAACTATCCAACTCAAGTAACTCTAAACCACAGAGTGCGTTAAACTATCCAACTCAAGTAACTCTAAACCACAGAGTGCGTTTGTAATTAGAATTGAAACGCTCACTTTATACAAGTGACTACTTGAGTGGAAAGGGATACAAAATTATGAACTATGCCCTTGCGTACTCATAGAGGAAAGAGTTCCGGATTTGCAATTATAGTTATCTATGTTGATGATAGGAACATAGTAGGTACTCTTGGAGAAGTAAGAGAAACCACGAGCTATATGAAATCTGAATTGAGATGAATAATCTTGGGAAACTTGGTTAATAACGAGTTTGTGGAATATTAATCCACCAGTCTGCATGTGTCCAAAAGATTCTTAGGCGATTTACATGGACAAAATGCATACTGTTAGCACTTCCAATGATCGGCTGTTGTTTGGATGTAAAGGAAAATCCATTTCGTCCAAAGGAAGATGACCAAGAAGGGTAGAGAAATGAAGACTCTTTTCTAAAAGTGCAATAGGCACAATATTGTACTTAGCCCAATGAACACGACCGAGTAATACATTCTCATTTGAACTTGTTCAAGCGCCAACGCAACGTCACTAAAATGTATCATGATACATAAAGAAACCATTGACTTAGATTCATCATATCCCAAAAGCAAGTCGAAAGGGAATGCAGATGGAACTGTAATCTCCTACACCAATACACCAAGCAATGCTTTGGTAGGTCATTACTAATGCAAAGTATCTATATACGACCAATAGGTTGTTTCCAAAATGGTCATGTATTCACCATTAGGAAAACAACGATACCCTGTGAGAAACATAGGAATGTGAGGACGTTCCTAGCACCCTTGATTGATGTAAAAGTCAGGGGGAGTGTAGACTTCAGGGGGAGACTAACACATAGGTGGGTTGTGCTCTTTTT
>NW_004441512.1:0-1232 GCF_000184155.1 Fragaria vesca subsp. vesca | reverse complement strand
GAATCAAGTATATTAATTCTTATTGTAATGTGTGGTAAGTTATTATAATGAAACACAAGTTATATTTTTTTCAATAATGTCCCTTTATAATTTCCAAATGGATGCGGCTATTTCCACCCCATTAAATGCTCAGTTCACCCCACGTCTAATTTTTTACCATTAAAAATTCCAATTCTGCCATTAAAATTTTGTGAAAATCTAGTTTTTATTTTCTTTCTTTTAACTTACAATTACAAAAATGATAAAATATATACAAATATTTCATCAATATAATTGACGCATACCTCCATTCTTCTCAAACCACATCCTATGTTCTCCTCAATCTCTTTCTTGAGTTCTTTCTTTACGATTATGAATATTATATATATATGAAATACTATGTTTGAAGCCATAAATAAAATAAAAATAAGAATGAACAATCTCATATATCACACTGTATAACCACCATGTTGAAGATTGAAGTGATTCTCAAATATGATTTGAAAAATGTAGAGATATATATATATTTTTTTTCCAATGTAAAGATATAGAGAATTGGTGTTGTTTGGATTTTAGTTTAATATTATATTTTCACAAAAATTCTTGATTGTGGGGTTAGTATTAGAATATTTAGTTTAAAATTGAAATACGGGGTGAAAAAAACATTTGGTGGGGTGGCAATAGCGGCACCCTTTCCAAATACGTACAACATTAAAATTTATGGACAATGCCCGAGAGCCCTAATTTTAAGAATTTTATTCCCACTAACAAAATCAGATTTTAAAATTCTCATGAGCCAACTTAAACAACAGAAAGACAAATATACCCTTAATGAATTAAATAAACTACAATAGACCATTATAAGAGTAGAAAGACAATTATATCATTAATGAATTAAATAAACTACAATAGACCATTACAAGAGTTTATTATAAAATAAAGTTGTTATGATCGGATTCCCACGACCAATGACGTTGACTGGACTCCGGCAACTTTTGACCGGGCTCCGGGTACCGTTGACGGGACTCCGGAGGCAGTTGTGCTTTAGTCACTTATAATAGGTCCCTATTGGGAGTAATATGCCCACCTATTGGGGATAGTAAGACCTCCTACTGGGAGCAGTATGACCCTCTATTGGGGCAGTTGAACAACCTATTGGGGGCAGTAGGACCTCCTATTGGGGTCAGTATGGGCAGTAGGACCACCTACTAGGGGGCAGTAAGACCTCCTACTGGGGTCAGTAGGGACAGTAG
>NW_004441511.1:0-1107 GCF_000184155.1 Fragaria vesca subsp. vesca | reverse complement strand
CAGGCCCTTCTCTCTCTCTACGAAAACCCTTATTCCCCAATTTTAAATCTACATTAGTCATGGCTAGATCGAAGATCCGCGCCCAAAACCCGGCCTTTCCTAGCCGGCGGAGTCAGAGGCTTGATAAATTGGCCTCTTCTACCGAAACGGATGACACCTCCAATCCATCGAAGAGGGCTCGACCATCGCCAACTGATGGTGTAGATGCCTCTGCCTCTGTCTCTAACTCTGTCATCGACGTTCCCAGATCGTCGTCTGAGGCTGCGCGCATGAACGATTCCCAGCGTGGACCTGTATCTTCACTGGAAGAGGGCCTGATTCCCAAGACGGGGTTGGAACGAGGGGGCAACGAGTGTCAACCAATAGAGGAAGGAGACGAAGACGAGGAGGATAATGAAGATCACCGTGAAGAGGGAGAAGATCATTTTGATGATGCAAAAGGGCAAGTGGCTGGTGACCGTGTGGTCTTCCGGAAGAGGAATAAAGTCACCGGGAAACAACTGAGTTCTTCAACTACATGTAAGTATGAAATCCCGGCCTGAAATTCCTGAAATCCCCTGAATTTCGAATTCTGAATTTGGTTACCAATGGGGGGTAGTATATTTGTTTACTCAGTGTTTATGTCCTATTTGTGTATAATACAGGAACGTACACCTAAAGTCAAGGAATGTGCCGAAGAACCAAGTTCACGACTTCAAGTTGAGCCTATCTTAGAAATGGAAGGAACTTCTGCCGGAAGAGAAGGCAAATTACGTCCACCCTGATAAAGAGGGTTACTCGTCAGCTTCTTATTCCGAGGGAAGTGCGCCAGCGGTCTACAAGGTAGACACTCGCACATCTCCGCACCGGTTCAAGAGTTTGATCGGAGAGTTCAATGAAGAGAAGTTAGCTGCTTGCAGGGAGCTCGGTTTTTGGCCCTCTCTTGAAGTTGGCTATTACTAAGATGCACCTTTCCATTCTGAGGCTCATAGTCGATGCCACTAGCGCCTCAGATAAAAGTATAACTATGCATGGGACCAAGCTTCCACTCTCAGCCAATGATGTGGAGAATGTGATGGGTTTGAAGAATGGCGGATCCCCGGTTGTCTTTGAGGGGCATGTGAAAGA
>NW_004441510.1:0-1005 GCF_000184155.1 Fragaria vesca subsp. vesca | reverse complement strand
ACATGTTGGCGTGAGTCACACACCCTTGTGGTGCTAGGAATGTAAATATTATGATACGTTTACTTATCTGGAATGAAATTGAAATAGAATGATTGTTATTCCTGTGTAAGTACATAATGGAATCAAAATAAGTGTGGGTCCCACCACTTAACCAGGAATTAATTCTTTAATAACCCGGAATTGTAATACTAAGGAGAGATGTGGGTTTAGGAATAATACCATCAGGAATCAAATTTTATACCTAAAGTACCCTCTATTAATTTTAATATGCTAATAATAATGTGAAAGTTTTTTAATTTTTTTTTTAGATACTAATGCTAGTGATCAATTTTTTTAGAGAAATTTTATTAACACATCCCTAATTACTAGATACATATTGCATATTTAATACACCATTTATTAACTTTTTTTTTAACATTTTACTAAATACACATACCCAAACTTCCTATAATACCCTCATTTAACATACCCAAACTTCCTATAATACCCTCATTTAACATACACAACTTATTCGCTAAATACACAACTCATTCACTACACATATTTTTCTAGATTTGCTACTCAATTTATTCAAAAAAAAATTCACAGTATTGAAATTTTTCTCAAAAGGTTTTATATTTCCTCATACTGTTTCACCTCATTGACATATTTCTCGAAGGTTTTTATTTTTTCTCTAAAGGGTTTCACCTTGTTAAGATCTTCTTTGACAAATTTTCTTCTCAAAAAGCCTCTTACTCAAATTGATTTCAAGATTTCTTGAGTCTACCGAATTAAAACAAAACAAGACAAATCATCACCAAAGTCCTTAACGGAACTTTCAACATTACAATGTTCAACCCTGTGGAAAATTAAATTAACCGATTCTTGGGAACCATTAATTGCATAATATTCATATGCGGTGTCAAAATATAGGTACTCGATTCAAACTAAAAATTAAAAAGTGTTTGAAGTACAATAGTTAATATGAACGTCTTAAATGAGATCTTTTATTTCAACTAAGTTTTT
>NW_004441509.1:0-1808 GCF_000184155.1 Fragaria vesca subsp. vesca | reverse complement strand
CGTTATGGGATTGATTATGAAAAAACGTTTGCGCCTGTAGCAAAAATCAACACTGTTCGAATCTTGATTTCACTTGCGGCAACTAAAGATTGGCCTCTACGACAGTTTGATGTGAAGAATGTTTTCCTCAATGGAAACTTGGAAGAAGAGGTGTATATGGATATGCCCCCAGGAGTCAAATGTAGACCTTGCGATGTTGGAAAGGTTTGTAAGTTGAAGAAGTCTATGTATGGTTTGAAGCAGTCTCCTAGAGCTTGGTTTGGAAGATTCTCCAAATCAATGAAGACATTTGGTTATCGACAAAGCAACTCAGATCACACTTTGTTCATCAAACGTAGTCAAGGGAAGATCACCGCTCTGATTGTGTATGTTGATGATATGATTGTTACAGGAGACGACCCAAAAGAGATGGAGGCTC
Organism: Fragaria vesca subsp. vesca; assembly: GCF_000184155.1. NCBI lineage: Eukaryota > Viridiplantae > Streptophyta > Magnoliopsida > Rosales > Rosaceae > Fragaria > Fragaria vesca. The sequence continues at coordinate 1,390 of NW_004441509.1, read as the reverse complement.
TACAAAAGTACATTTCAAAAGAGTTTGAGATGAAGGACCTTGGACAGTTGAAGTATTTTCTCGGAATTGAAGTTGCAATGTCAAAGACCGGGATTTCTTTATCCCAACGAAAGTATGTACTTGACTTGTTAGCTGAGACCGGAATGCTTGACTGCAAACCTGTTGAGACACCAATTGAGATGAATCACAACCTTGCCATCTATCCGAATCAAGTTCCAACTGATAAAAGAAGGTACCAAAGTCTAGTAGGGAGACTTATTTATCTTTCTCATACTAGACCTGATATTGCTTATGTTGTGAGTGTGGTTAGTCAATTTATGCATTGTCCCAGCGAAGAGCATATGGATGCAGTGTATCGTATTCTAAAGTATCTTAAGACGGCACCTGGAAAAGGCTTGTTATTTGAAAAGAAGAGTGAATCAGAAGTTGTAGGGTACACAAATGCTGATTGGGCTGGTGATAAGACTGACAGACGATCTACATCTGGGTATTTTACATTTGTTGGAGGAAACCTTGTAACTTGGCGTAGTAAGAAACAAAAAGTCGTTGCAAGATCAAGTGCTGAAGCAGAGTTTCGAGGTATGGCACATGGAGTTTGTGAGATGCTATGGATTCGTAATGTATTGAAAGAATTGGGTTTCAAACTCAAGAAACCCATGGACTTGCATTGTGACAGCACGTCTGCTATTGAAATTGCTCATAATCCTGTTCAACATGACCGGACAAAACATGTGGAGGTAAATCGACATTTCATTAAGGAAAACTTGGACAGGAAAATCATTCGTTTCCCTTTCGTGTATACGGAAGATCAATTAGCAGATGTTCTCACAAAAGGAGTGTCAAGGAAAGTGTTTGACAACTCGGTTGGCAAGTTGGGCATGATCAATATCTATGCACCAACTTGAGGAGGAGTGTAGAATATATTAAATATATTTACTTTCCTTGTATGTGTAGGTTGAATATTATGTATAGGTGTAGGAAATATTTTCCTATTAGCACTACAATTGTATCTCTATATAAACCTCTTATATGGAGAAGAATAATACATTGAAGCATACCAAACCATATTGAATCCTTATTTTCTACTGTCAGTACTTGGGTACTCGTTCAACATATCGAGTAGAAGGGTTTGATCTTCGAAATTGGGATATTCAGAGAAAGATGAATCCATGATTATGAAATTCACGAAATTGAAGAAAACCCAATTCCACTTGGGTGAATTCAAGAGCAAACTGATGCGAGTTGGGTTTGAAGAGGCTTCTTACCTGAGAGAGATAAGCGAAACCCTGATCGCAAATGCGCGTCAGAAGAGATGAGTTCAAAGCAAAGGAGATGGAGCTCAAAGGCGACGAAGACATAAAAGTCTCAAGAGATGACTTTGTTTTTTTTT
>NW_004441508.1:0-1604 GCF_000184155.1 Fragaria vesca subsp. vesca | reverse complement strand
AACTGGAATACCTTAAAACTTAGTCGAAGTATGTTGCCTTTCTAAAAGTATACATCTTTCATAATTAGAATCGACTCATAGACCCATCTTACTCCTATCCATTAAAGCATTGTTACAATTTGCGAAGTTACAAGCTGATATGCAAATCAGAAGTTCAAGTTTGAGTTGCCATGAAATTGAGTCATGTAAAAGATGAGGACCATGATGTGAAAAATTCAAGTTATTATGAAGACGCCCATCACATCTGTACTGAAAACTCTATTCTTTCATGTTTTGAGCATGTCTCCGTGCACCCCAAGAAAATGCATGTCCGCTAGAGAACCTCTAAGGAGCATAACAAAGCAGGCGAGCAATGTTTCGAATCCTAACATAATACGAATAACCGCATAATTACTGGGATTTGTCATCTGTGCACCACACGGATAGCAAGACCTATTCACCGAGATCAACATAAGGCATTCCCCTGGGAAAAACAAACACAACATACAAAAGAAATCAGTTTTAAGTCTCAAATAGTCTCCCAAGATATACAAGGAAAAACTATATATATTTCGAGGTGATAACTATGCGAAGTTGGAGTGCCTAAGTTTGCAAAATGGTACTTGGTTAAGTGACTTTAAATTCGTATAGCAAAAGCAGTACTTTTTCTGATAACTTGGTTAATGGCATGCACAACAAATATAAAACTTGGAACATCCTTTAAACATCCTAGCCATGGTTTCTTATGAACAAGTCATTAGCTTACCATCCACCATGTCTTGAGAAATAGTCATTATCCAACGATATAGCAAGAGCAAGAGTCACAGCTCTCTCTGACAAAGTCAGTGGGCGAACTACTTCCAACTCTTGAATCTGCCATCAAAATGTAGCAAGAAGATTAAGTGGAATAAATAAAATCAGAATGTTATTTAGTGATTGGATACTCAACCTGGCTAGCAAGGCCAATCTTAGAGGCGGGATCAGAGTTCCCAAACCGAATCACATATTGCCCAGCATCAGTAAAGAGCTGCATGATAGAAAAGTTAATGAAGCATTATTCGTATGTCGGCAGAATAACCTGAGCATAGACCAGAATGTGAATCATAAAAGATCATATTTATCCTAAAAAACAAGAAATCTAGGTACCAGAAGGTACTTTCCAAGCCAGACCACTTTCTTCACAAGATGGTAATGTATAACATGACAGAACTATTCCTTTACTGTAATGGTATAACATGCAATCAAGTATAATCCAACATGTCACTTTTTTTTGTCTCTTTTGCTACGAAACAAACATTCTAATGTATATAGTGTAGGGAGAGGGGGGATAAAGGATAGGCACCAGACTGCAATTATCTAGATTTAGAGAATGAAACAACCTCAAAGCCAAACCCCCTCCAATCACGATCTATCTCAGCCAAAACACCCCCATCAATGTCCTTCAAAGTAAATGTCCAATGCCAGAATCCAGGGTTTTCAACAACAGCAAATTGTGTATTCCTACATAACATTATTTTTAGGGTTAGATGAAACAGAGGGAAAGCAACACAGAACACCAAGAAAAAGATTAATCAAGAATGTAGTTTGAGGATGTCCAAGAACTAAAGTCTGTAATAAGCAGTTGG
>NW_004441507.1:0-1532 GCF_000184155.1 Fragaria vesca subsp. vesca | reverse complement strand
TGTGTATGATCAATCCGAAGGACAAACCATTAAAAGCATCGTTTGTGACCTCTATCGAGTCTCATAACAGCTTGGTTTTATATGCAAGAGCAATGTAACATTCTGCTCCTTTGAGTTTTGACGTACTAGATGCCTAAGGCGGATCTTCGCTTGGTATCTGTGGAACCTTTCATTGGAAAGGATTAAACCACAAGTTTTGACCCCCAGGCTAACAAGCCTAGATGCCGAGATGCCACATCAACAAAAGCCTTCAATGGCAATCTGTGCAAAAAGTAATGACCACAAAGTACTGTGGAATGCACTCATGGAGCGTTTCTCGAAACGTTCATATAACTCTCCTTGTTGAGTTATTAGACAAGTGGATTGCTTACCACCTTAATTGACTACATATTGTCGATGATCTTTTGTGGCATCATGATCCATAATCTTTAGCGGATTCGATCATCATCAAGTTCTCTAGGTCCTTCAAGTTGGTGTGGAATTACCAACGAGACTTGATTTTGATCATACAAACAGGAATTGTATATACGCTAATGTGATAAACTTATTTCGGATTATCCCCTAATGTGGGGACAACAATATGGGTCATGGCAACGGCAGAAAACGTCGTGCCGATGTCTAGAAAAGAGGGGGAGGTGTTGCCGGCTCTAATAGCGACACTCCCAGTCTAGACACCATTTTGTCAAAACTACTCACGTCAGCTCATGACATTAATGCAACCGTTGTGGATCTTCGGATCACTGGTTCAAGATTGTCAAGCTCCTTTGAATTGTGAATGCATACAAAAAGGTATGGAAAATCAATATGAGGACAAGAACGTCATCCTCATGATCGCGAATTTTAAAGATTCGGATCCTGCTCTAGCTACCCATGACTTTGATGTCATCGGCTAGACATTGATTTTCGTTCCAAGTTATATGTACTAAGGCGTTGTATCGACGTCCTTTGTCTATTTGAGATCTCGATGTACTCACATTAGCAATAATGAATGCCTTGAGAATTTTTCGAAGTGAAACTATTCTCCTCTTATGGTTCATATTGATTTACAATCAAGATGTACACTTACATCGTCCTTAGAAACATGGCATATTGTGTCGATTTTGGTCAATTCCTTTGAAGGTGACTCATGACACTGCATCCTCAAGGAGGATCGCCCACGTGTTTCCGGTTAAGTCTTCTACCCTATAGCGGATTTTTCATCATCAATTGTTCAACTAGGCTCATCCAAGCTCAGTGTGATGTCTTAGAATTGTCTGAAATTAAGGAGATAGTGGTTTTAAGTGTGCCTCGCACTACCGACCCTCCACGGACATGCCTGGTCATACTGACTTGGAGTTACCGAAAGCTTTTGATTTTGGATCCCCCTACGCTATTAAACCAATTGCCGTCTTGCAAAAGACGTTGAAGACTTATCAAAGCTGGAAAATTATCATCATAATCGGATCCTCTAGGTCCTCTGAGTTAGTTTATGTTCATGTCAGGGAGCTTTTGCTAACTAGTCATGGATTTACGACCTTAGAACGATCGAAAGG
>NW_004441506.1:0-1551 GCF_000184155.1 Fragaria vesca subsp. vesca | reverse complement strand
CTGTTTCTGAACAGAGAAGCAAGACCATGGTGGATGTGTTGCTCTCACTGCAAGAAACTGAACCTGAATATTACACTGATGTGATCATAAGAGGCCTCATGCAAGTAAACTTCCTCACCTAACACTAACATAGAAAAAACCTACTTTATGTATCAAATATACTCTGATAGTCGCATATTTGTGCGTACTTTTATCATGCTAATTATTCTTATTACTTATTTATTTTGTGATGTTTTCCTATTTTTAATTAACTTTATTTGTTTTTAGGTGTTTTGAAGTCAAACAAAGAAAAGGAGATAATTGGGCTTAATTAGGATCCCTAATCCTAGTTGGATTGGTGATGGACGTGAGATATAGGTTAACTAACCTATTTCAATGAGGGGAGCAGCCGAACAAGGGAGGAGGAGAACGAGAGAGAAAAAGAAAAGAAAGGAAGGGAAGAAAAAGAAGGAGGCCGAACCAGAAAAAGAGAAGAAAAGAAAGAGAAGAAAAAGAGAGAGAAGGAGAAGAAAGAAAGGAGAGGAAAAAGAACTCGATCGGCAAAGATCTTCTTCAATCAAGTTTTCTTCTTCTCACCCTTATTTCATCTTCCATGTATTCTCTGATGTTCTTAATCAAGATTATGTGTAACTAAACTCCTTAGTAGTTAGGAGCTGATCAAAGCCCTAGATATGTCTTCGATTTCAAACCCCAATTGATTTATATAATTTTAGATGAGAATTTCTTCACTAATTGTTCATTGATAATTCTATTACATGTTTCATTGAGTCGACACTTTGATGCATGTTTTAGGGTTTATTATTTTGAATGTGTTTATGATTGACATATCATTGCATATTCTATGAGAGATAACAAGTTCTTTCCAGGTACTTGTGTGAAGTGATTCCTTGGTAATCTAAGGCCACCGACATTGACCTTAGATTCTTTGTTGCTACTCAAACGTTCTTAGATCTTTATGATTTCAGTTATTTTGGTCTAGATACCGACATTTCACTTAACATGGCAAGTAAGAGAACGTAATATGGTTAATGACCTAACGACATTGGCTTAACTGTGAGTGCATTCATCTTTAGTCATTGACATTGTTTTGGGGTGATTGAAGCGTATCTAGTGATGGAGAGAAGTTCCTAGCTATTGTTTCTCTCATATTTACATCCATATTCACTTTTTAATATTCTGTTTTCAGCAGTACTTCTGTTTTATCTATTTTTGTTCATCAATCAAACCAACTCCGAATACCCTCAAAATTTGTGTGGTAGTCCGCCACTGTGTCTAGTTACTGTGTATTTAATTTCATAATTTTTGGTTGAGTCTAGATTAGCTAATTAATTAGGTTTCTGCTCCTAGGTCGAGTCTGCCAGATTTCTGGTTTACGCGTCTGTTTGTGTTTCTTATGTGTTTAAGTCTTAGCATCACCAATCCTCTGCGGGTAATGACCCCTATTTGCCGTTTACTACATTGATATAATTGATTTGATAATAGGGTATCTTTGTAGGTGCTTTTGCGCCTATCAAATTTTGGCGCCGTTGCCGGGGATCGAACCTAAGTCTT
>NW_004441505.1:0-1075 GCF_000184155.1 Fragaria vesca subsp. vesca | reverse complement strand
ATTGCTAAGAAACTATAAATTGTGATGAATATTCATCACATTTGTTATGGGCTAAAGTATGCTAAGAAACTATAACTTCTTGGGTCTTGACTTTCAATTACGTATTCCTTACTCGAATAAATATTAAAGCCCAACAAACAATTGTAGAATGGGCTAAAGTCGTTGATAATTAGCTTAATTATGAATTACACTTTCATCTTAGTTATTTCATATTTCCATCTAGTGGTGGACTCGATTCCATCAATTCAGTTTTTCGCTAACAAACATATTGGTTAACCGAATATTCAGTTAACCTATAAATCGGTTCGGTTTCGTTAATGCTCCCATTGTTGATATATGTACTTTTTTGCAGGTGTAATAATACGTATAGTAACTATCCAAACAACATCAACATCCACGAAGCTAAGGTAAGAGAAATTTTAAATACACACCCCTAATCTCTTAATACACACCTCAATTATTTTATGTTTCTATTGAGATTTTATAGGTAAGCTAAATGACTAAAACAAACATCTATTATTAAAAAATAAAAAAATCGCGCTAGAAGCATTTTTTTCAACATCTTCTACCCTAACCCCAACTCTTCTCCACAATTCATTTGGGTTGTCTTTTTTCTTCTTCTTCTTCTTTTTATTTTTTTTTATTTTTTTATTTTTTTTCATCTGTATCAGCTTTAGTTTGATCTTGCAGATCATGTTGTCAAGTACTGCATCTTTATCATAAAATGTTTTATCGAATAACTAGTTAATTATCTATGTTTAATAACTACTGTACTTCTACAATTCTATTAGCTTGTGAATTTTGAAAACTTGTATTGGTGATTTGGAGTTGAGATATAACAATAATCATTTGATTATAAATTGAACGATGATAACAAAAAATTTCTAACAAAAATAAGACAAAATAATATGTAAAAAGAGGTACCAAATAGTAAATATATATTAATTATATTAAATAATAGAATATTTCATAAATTAAATGCATTTTAGGCAGTTTGAGATGTGTATTAAGTATAATACTGAAATGAAAAACTTGATAGGTGGTGTATAAAGTAAGGGGTGTGTATTTAAAAATT
>NW_004441504.1:0-1457 GCF_000184155.1 Fragaria vesca subsp. vesca | reverse complement strand
ATATGGCCAAAACTGCATCCTCAACGTCTAAGTGGAAAAACTTTATGCCCTCCAGCTATATTTACATTGGCTAATGATGAAAAGACTATGATGTTCGAAGTATTGGCATCGTTCAGGCCTCCTGATAACTTCTCATCTAACATAGCTGGTTGTGTCCAAGTAAAAGAAAAAAAATTAGTTGGACTGAAAAGTCATGACTATCATATTATCTTGCACCACCTACTGCCACTTGCTATTCGACGAGTTCTTCCAAAACCTTTGTGCAAGGTCTTGTTGGAATTAAGTTCATTTTTTCGACGCTTGGGTGTAAACAATTCTACAAGCAAGTCATTTTCACAATTGACACCAAGCATAGTTCTTATTCTTTGCCAGCTGGAGAAAATGTTTCCACCTTCTTTCTTTGACATTATGGTTCATTTGCCAGTTCACTTAGCATATGAAGCTGCAATTGCCGGCCCTGTTCACTTCCGGACGATGTGGCCTGTGGAGAGGTATGTAAGTTTATTTTATTTTTTGTGTTTATGGAACATAATACCTAAATAAATAAACAAATTTGTTTTTGAAATAGAACTTGATGTTACTGATCTCATAGTCTTAACTTATGTTTGTTTCTCTTGGTTTAATCTTCAAGGTTCTTTCTTATTAAATATGTTTGTATTGTACCTCACACTTAATCATGAACTTGAGGACACTTAAGGGGTATGTCCGTAACAAAAGTCGACCAGAGGGTTCAATTGCTGAAGGCTACATCAATGATGAGACCATGTCGTTTTGTTCCATGTACTTGGAAGATTCAGTTACACGTGGTACTAACCTTGGACGAAATGCTGATGCGGAACATTGTGATATGCCTGGTGGTTATTCAATCTTCCTCAATATTGGTCATGCTATTGGGGGCTCAGGTACAGAAGTGCATATGGATTATAATGAGTGGCTCCGTGTACATCGATATGTTTTACTAAATTGTTCGGAGGTCAAACCATTTGTAGAGTAAGTTGCTTATTTTATATCAATAAACTGTCAAGGTTAATTAATAGCTCATTGGTTATTAATATGCTTGTGTTGTATTGTATCAGTCAACACATTGAAGAAGGAAGGAGAAGAAAGGGTAGAAAAAGGATGTGGGAAGCTGACCAACTTTCTTATACAAGTTTTCCAGATTAGTTTACAGAACAAATAAGAAATTTCATATAGTGTCCTCACAAAATTATGAACATGAACTTGTCTTATAATGTACACATATTGTCTTACACATTTAGGTTGAAGTTATGAAAATGGATCCCACTTCAACAGTCCACCCGGATATGGTTGCTTTGGCCAAAGGTCCAAACAATTGGTGTATTAAGCACAAAAGCTTTGTCATAAATGGTTATAGATTCCGAATTAATAAGATTGATAAGAAAATGAAAAATCAAAACAGTGGTGTATTTGTCCGTGCAACAAGAAATAGTTATGCA
>NW_004441503.1:0-1426 GCF_000184155.1 Fragaria vesca subsp. vesca | reverse complement strand
TTTTATGATATGCAGATTCTCTCTTTTGAAGACCTGTTGGATAGTGTCAATTGTATGATCCGTGCCATCCTTTCGGTTAGATGTCATCGGTCATCATATAAGCTTGCTACCCATGATATGCCCTATCGGGCTAATATGGATGTCAGTGATGAGATTTTTGATTTTTTCTCACCATATTGAGTCTGTTCATATCAGCAACAGCCACAGTACTAGTTTAGCTAGTACCAGAAGCAGTTGTGATGCTGTTGATGTTGCTGATCGCTATATATGTTGTTTCAGTGCAGGAGACAGCCGAAGGATCCATTTTGTATTTCAGTTCCTAGGAGTATAGTGTTTGGATACCTTGGGGCGAAGTAAAAGCTGCACTCTCTATCTGTTTTGGATTTGTTTCTAGGCTCTCGGTCTATTTTGGTGATGTTTCATCACGTGGCACCTCTATGATAAACATCATGGTTGCACTGTGTTTCCAAACATGTACTTTTGGTGCGGTTCCCAATGGTTTTCTTGATCCTCGTCAGAAGAAGTCGGATGAACCACTTATATATTTTGTAGGCGCTCGGTAGGAAGCCAAAAATAGCCGCATTTCGTGATTCCATTCTATTATTTTCTCTTGTTTCATTAAATTGAACTTTTACCATGCTGCAGTTACTTGCTTTGTTCTATGGTCAATTGGTGGTCGGGATGTGTCGGCGACGTCGAGACGGTTTGATTGATTGTTCCCGTCACCGAGAAGCCACCGGATGTCGAGAGCGGCGTCGGGGAAGAAAATATCTTTTTGAACAATGGGGAAAGAAAAGATCTGACTAGCTGACCAAGTCAACATCATTTTATCCTCATTACCGACTTAATCTAACGGCTGATATTAAACGGTTTAGTTTTCTACGGCTCATATCGCACCATCTAAATATCCTTAATTTCCAAATTATCAAGTTAATGGCTCCAAATACCAATCTTCTATCGGATTATGAACGTGAGATACTGTTTTGAAATTTTCTAAAATTAAAATATTAAAAGTTAGCTTATGTAACAGGTGAGACATTGTTTGGACTATTTTCTTTTAATTTTATGATAGTTGATTTGTATAGTTTCTTTCAAAAATAGCTAGCTAAAATTTGACTCTATTATTAAAGGAAAAAAATAATCAAAATGAGACATATATACAAGAGCATCTTTACCCCTTATGAAATCTAAGATGATGTTTTCGGTAACGTTTTCATGACTTTTTATTTTTTAATTATGGACGTCACACCTTGATAACCAAAGAAAATGGTAACACAGAACATGCATGCTAGGCAACCCGAGAGCGAGTTAAGAAACTACCATGACCGAGTTCAACGAAAAAACCAGTGCATAAAGAAAATGACATAAGGAGCTCTGCTGATCGGAATATGATGTATCTAGCTTTGGTTCCAGTGATCGGTGAGCC
>NW_004441502.1:0-1108 GCF_000184155.1 Fragaria vesca subsp. vesca | reverse complement strand
GTGTATATATATATATATATATATANATTTTTTTTTTTTTTGAGGTATATATTTTGGTTTTTATAGACGAGTTTGAAGTGATGCAATATGCAATGCATGCACACACCTCAATTATAGAAGTAAAACACTGAATGACGAAGAAAAGAAGTATAAAGTTGTGACAAAGAAATTAGTACATAATTGACTAATTGAGTCACACTTCTTGTTCACCTTGACGCCTATTTCACCTGGCGTCTAATATCGATAATGTGTAAGAAAAAAGCTTTTCCCATCACTTTTCTAAACTTAGAGAAACTTTGAGAAGATTGGCCGGTGGCATATATTATTGACTTGAGAAAATTAATTAATATAGCACGATTTTTTCTTCGATTATGTGATGATTTCCAAGTAGAAAATGGATGGAATGATAAAAGTGTATGAAAAAGATTAAGTCGAGTGACTACAGTGATACTTTCTTTTCTGAGTGAGTAGTTGTATCAAAGTCAAGGTATAAAGATATGTTGGTATTTTATGAACAGCTGCCGTCTTAGCTCAGCCGGTAGAGCGCACGGCTTTTAACCGTGTGGTCGTGGGTTCGATTCCCACAGACGGCGAATCTATTTTTCATTCTCCTTTTTTTTTTTCCATCTGTAATTTTGCTATTTTCACTGTACAACATATTCATGGCCTCATGGGGTTCACGTCCTCATCACACTTACTGTTTAAATTAAATTCAATGGCATAAGCAAGCAACTTTGGACCAAAAAAAGAGAGATAGCTTCATGAGATGGTCATGTTCTACACACCTACAGCAATAATAACACACCAACTTCCCCAAACACACAGATAGATTCTCCCACCGCACATTCTCATTCATGCATTTCAGTTTTTCTAATCCGTTCATTGCTTCCCTCTCCTCCTATCTCCACCCCCCTCTTGTTTTCTACCTACTTTTACCTTAATGGCACCCACGACATGGCACCTCAATCTCCCTTTGCTTCCATTACTAATTCTTCTGCTCCCGGATTCGTGTTCTCAGAGTCGGATCAGCTGGTTTCTGTCTATGTAAAGTATGAAACTCGAAGAGTTTCTAATGCAACGAAGCAGGANAAGAAGAAGAGACTTGTTC
>NW_004441501.1:0-1036 GCF_000184155.1 Fragaria vesca subsp. vesca | reverse complement strand
CGAATTGGATCATTACCTTCTAGGGAATTGTTGCACACGGAGAGCTCTTCCTAACAAGACCCGAATCACCGGTGATGGCGGCCGGAGGAGCGATTTCCGACGACAGGACTCCACAACACAGTCGGAGCTTCCGGGCGCTCTCTCTCCCTCACGGCGGCACTAGAGCGTCTCCCACCGGTCCAAGAAGAGAGCTGGGTCGACGGCCGACCGTTCGGGACCGGTGCGGCGGTCTGTGGCGGCCGGACGGCGACGGACGGGACTGGGTTATCCGGCGGGTCGGGAAGAGTTCGAGAGAGAAAGGAGAGAGAAGGGAGAGAGGGAGAGAGAATGGGGTTTGGGCTCTCCAAATCCTACCCGGTCCAACTTAAAACCCACAACAAATAAAGCCTACTAGAATTTACCTCATTTTACCAACATAGAAACTTTCGTTATTAGACCATAACTTCTTCATACGAACACTGTTTTATGCGTGCCGCGTGTTCACGAACTCTGTTTAACGTCCTCTACAACTTTCATGAAGAAAGTTTTCCCAAATTCCAAACAGAAGAAAAAGTCAACTTTAGGGTCCTTAAGTAGTAAACGGTTACTCAACACGGTAAAAGCCAAAGTAATACCAAGAGTAAATAACCGTAAAATAACTCAAGAACCGGGGTGTGACAACTGGTCCCAGTGGTCATGGCTCCAAGCTGCAGAAAGCTCCTAGGGATCCTCAAATCCAAAAGGAAAGAGTTGGCACAGAACTTTGCTATAGGTGTGACACTACTGGACATTGGTACAAGAACTGCCAAGCAAGCAACTTAGTAGCAACCAACTACAGGAGGTATAGAGAGTCTATGGAGCAAGAGGCTCAGTATATGGACGAAGGAGGCCCTGACCCAGATGTCAACCTCACAATTGCAGACTTTCCTAGCAACAAGGACCTTGCTCAGTCAAAGGACGTTCCAGACTTTGATTGATCTGTTTTATTTTTCCAAGACATTTATGAAGGCGTAATGCCTCAATAATTTGACTATTGTTTAGTCTTCAAGTTTATTTT
>NW_004441500.1:0-1362 GCF_000184155.1 Fragaria vesca subsp. vesca | reverse complement strand
AAGTGACGAGATCACACATGTTAGCTGCAAACGACCTGCAAGGATAAAAGTCCCCAATAAGGGGCACGTCGCTGCAGATAGAGGCTATGCAACCACACTTAGTGGAGGTGTGGTTAAGGCCGTGGCTCTCTAAGGGAATAGGGGGAGGCCACTTGGTTCGATCAATACTTGCCTAAAGGAATTGGGTAAGTAAGGCACAACCTCATCAATGTAAAGAATCTCTCTCATGAGATTGTCTTTGATTACAATTATGTCCATGAATCAATACTGGAGGACGCTCCGATGTTTAAAATGATTCCAGAGACAAAATCTCAACAGATTACGAGAGTATATACACATTGATGATTCACACTGTTGCTCAAGGAATCATAGAGCATGAAGGTATCGAACCACGCTCTGTTGAAAAATGTTAACAAAGAGCATATTGGCCTACATAAAAGTGCGATCTAGGAAGAACTAGATTCTTTGACAAAGAGACAGGTATTTGGTTTGGTAGTGCTAACCTTACCAAGTGTAAAGCCTGTAGGACATAAAAAAGTCTTTGTCATAAAGCGTAATGAGAAGAATGAAGCCCTACAGAAAGAGGCTCGCCTTGTGGCGCCAAGGTTTCTCGCAACGCTCTGGATTGACAACGAGGAGAAATAATCTCCCATAATGGAAATGCAGCTCATCTATGTGGTTACTACTTATCTCTATGGGGATCTTGATTGGGAGATATCCATAAAAGTGCCCAATGGCCTTAAACTATCCAACTCAAGTAACTCTAAACCACAGAGTGCGTTTGTAATTAGAATTGAAACGCTCACTTTATACAAGTGACTACTTGAGTGGAAAGGGATACAAAATTATGAACTATGCCCTTGCGTACTCATAGAGGAAAGAGTTCCGGATTTGCAATTATAGTTATCTATGTTGATGATAGGAACATAGTAGGTGATGAGCACATTTTATATCATATTATTATCCCTAATTTATATGTGTTAGTTATTTGTCTTTAATTAGTTTGAGTTATTTAGTTTGTTTTTGTGTTCTTATAGATGTTTTGTCTAAATAAATAAAATGTTAAAGTTATGGAAGCAATTTACTTATTTTCATATAGTAAATTGAGTCTTTGTTTTAACATGAGTCTTTTTCCCTTTAATTAGATGAATAATTGCAACACATGTTCTTCTTATTCTAGTAGCATGTATGCATATATGCATGTGTTAAATTGGTGGATTATTTTCTCATGCATTAAGTGTGATGTGTGAAAATATTACCATGGCATCCATTGTTGAATTCACTTTTGCTTGTTTGATTCATAGGTATATAGATGCATTGAAACAAATGGAAGAGAGTATGAAGAATTTACAAGGACATGTA
>NW_004441499.1:0-1053 GCF_000184155.1 Fragaria vesca subsp. vesca | reverse complement strand
TCAAAAGCACCATATCGGGTGACACATGCAGTCTTGGGCTCATCTCCTTCTGCTATGCGGACTTGGTAGTATCCCGAGCGGAGGTCCAGCTTGGTAAAATATTTGGCACCACTAAGCTGGTCAAACAAGTCTGCAATCAAGGGAATGGGGTACTTGTTCCGCACGGTGACTTTGTTAAGAGCTCGGTAGTCTACACACAACCTCAAGCTCCCATCATGCTTCTTTTGGAATAGCACCGGCGCACCAAATGGAGCCTTTGAGGGCTGAATGAACCCTGCTTCTAACAGATCTCCCAATTGCTTCCTCAATTCTGCTAGCTCTGGCGGAGCCATTCTGTAAAGGGCCCTTGCGGGTGGTTTTGCACCAGGTAGTAACTCAATCTCATGATCTATGTTTTTCCTCGGTGGCAGCTCCTTGGGGAGATCTGCCGGCATCACATCCTTGTAACTCTCCAGCACCCCCTGAACTTCTTTCGGCACCACTTCTGGTTCAGCCCTGTCTTTTACCAAGGGGACAGCGACGTAGGAAGGCTCATGTCGCTTCACCCCTTTCTTGAACTGGAGAGCAAACAAGAGACGGGGTTCACTTGGCGGGACTATCTTCGCAGGCACTACACATGTCTCTCCCCCATGATCAACAAATTTCGGGCATTGGGAATGGGGATGGCTTTGTGTTCCAGCAAAAATTCCATCCCTAATATGACGTCGAAGTCGTCCATCTCTACAACAACCAAGTCTGTCTTCCCTTCCCAACTACCCAGCTTCACCTGTGCTCTTCGAGACACCCCCACTGTGGCCAAGGGTGAGGAGTTGACTGCTTTCATGCGGCCAGTATCCTTCTCTATCTTCAATCCCAACTTCCGTGCTTCTGTTTCAGACACAAAATTATGGGTGGCGCCAGTGTCAACCATCACACTCTTGGCAACCTTCCCGTTTATGCTCCCATCCACAAACATTAGGCCCTTAGGCTGAGGCTCTTGGGACACGGGTGGTTGCTTTTCCACTGCGTTCAAGAATCTCAAAGCACCCATCTGACTAGGTTCCTCCACTTCCT
>NW_004441498.1:0-8206 GCF_000184155.1 Fragaria vesca subsp. vesca | reverse complement strand
TCTCTCTCTCTCTCTCTCTCTCTCTCTCTCTCTCTCTCTCTCTACGTACTACTAGGCAAGAAGCTGCAATTTCGGTTCAGTGTGAGCAACTGAGCATATTAATCCTGATATATATAGGCGTGTGAAGCTGAAAATATCCGAAACAGTGAATCAGAGGTTTGTGGTTTGAAACTCATGTGTGTACGTACAAACGTTTTTTTGATAGTATGTGTGCACAACGTTGTTCATACTAGCAGCATACACAGGCGTGAAACTAAAAATGTTATAAACATTGAATCAGAGGTTTGTGGTTCGTATCAAGCAAAGGGAGACGTCTAGAATATTCCCACGGGGTCCAACACCCGCCATGTCTGGACACGTGTCGGCTAGACAAAGGCAACACATTCAAACGGAGTGAGTATCCGTTAAGTTTAGGGCTTGGATAAATATGGGGTTAGTATTTGGGGATGAGGGTAAAACTGTGCAGGTAAATACGCAGATGTATTTATGTTTTTATCTTTTTTTTTTCTTTTTTTTTTGGAAATGTGTTATGTTTTTATCTGTGGGTGTGTGTTGAAGAAGAGTCCGGGGTTAACTGTAGAGTGTTTGGTTATTGAAGGGAAAGAGGCCTACAATGGTCGATTGAGCTTGGCGACCAAAACGGGATCTAGTATGGCGACGAAATCCCGACAGACCGCAGGTATGCACGTTCTTAGTGGATGTACTGATACGATTAAGAGTGAGCAATTGAAATTGTGATTGGGTGGTCCATCCGATCTGTTGTATATCAGGTCAGCAACTGTTGATTTGCATATGGTGATTCAACTGGTGTACTGTTCAATGGTTGATTGAGACCGAAAGGGGATTGAGTTCAATTTGCCCGCCGTGAGGAAGGCCGGAATGTGAAACCCGACGGTGTTAATTTATAGGGCTCGCCCGGTGGCACAATCCGAGAGGAGGTTTCACCGCTTCTAAGCCCTATGGTAAATTAAATCGGCTGGGCCCTCAATTAGGGCGTGAAGGTTAGTGCTTTCCCCTTTGATCTTTTGCTTGTGTTTAATTGTTGAATTGTTTCTTCAAGATTGAAACTAGGTGCTTCTTCATTGCTTTTCTTGCTTGTGTTCAATTCCACCCGGGATAGTAGTTAGTCTTGGGATGTGAATCATATGATTGAGTTACTAGTTAGGAGTTCTTATGATTGAGTCTGTCTGGAGTAATGTATATTTGTTCTTTCTGGTAGTCTACATTTGGATATATCATGGTGTATCTTTCTGTTACTGAGATCTGAAGCAAATCTTGGTGCATCGACCGGTGTTGTGGACTGTGGACTAACAGCAGGGTTAGTACGTAATAGTTCCCACTTGCTGTAATGGTTGTCATCTTGTCATTTGTTTTGTTATCTCGTCTACCCTTTATAGGCTCTCTCTCCTGGGTTTGGATAGATGTACCTTTCTATTCTATATCATCCAGTGTAGCTTTTCAGTCCTACTTGACCATCTGTCGTTTAGTCTGGTCCAATACACAAATGTTGTGCATGAAGAATGACATTCATGGTCGTTAGTTTAGAACCTTTTAACCCAAAAAGAATTCTTACCAGTGGTTCATTGAATCAAACATTTCCCTTGATGATTCTTCATCGTATCAATTAAACAGCTAGAATCTTCATTGACTCTTCAAAATACACTTTCTCAGTACATGCATATCCTCTGGTTCTGTGTTGTGTGGTCCCTAAATTGCGCAAGAAAATTGATTCTTGGCTGATGGATCTATTGGCGCTCTAGTTCATTTCAATTAATTATTAAACAAGCACTGCTTTTTGTATTAGCAGTATTTCATTGATTGGTTTTGTTACATGGAGACTTTCATAGGATATCCTATATGTAGTGAGCATACCACATATTCTATGTTATTTGATATGTTTGATGAACAAAGAATCTCACTGGATTCTTTACATGGTCTTTAAATGTGTGTCACCTCAGTTTCGTTTTCATGCTCAATTTTTGAATTCCAGTAATGATTGTCGCATGTTAATTTTATTGCAGTAGTCATAATTCTAATTTGTGGCAGTAGAAAATGTTGCTATTGGCCGATTTTTGGTGCAAGACTACTATGTGTTTTCCGTTTCTATTTTGTGCTGTGTATTAAGTTGATCATTGCGTCATGATGTTGTTCTACTTGTTATGCTCAAGACTTGTATATGTTTCTCTCCCTAGGTTTGATTCGCCTAGTGTAGTACTTATCCCAGAATCACTTACTGAGAAAAGGGAGCGTCTTGAAGCTTGTTGTAGATTCTGGAACTAGAACAACAATTGTTAGTTTAGCCCTTGGAGCCATATATTTGGGGTATGTTCCCGTATGTATTGCTTGACTACTTTGAAATAGTTATTTGAATTACTTCTTCTAAGACTGCTAGCTCGATGCATACATGTCCCATTTATTTACCCTAATATGTTTTCTGATTCTCATATTTACATTATCTTCAGGGCACCACAGAATTACTCGCCAGCAATTTAACTATCAAGCCACAATTGATGATCTCTATCAAAGTAGTATCATTTCCTTTAATTGTGAAAAGCTGAATATTGTGCTGCATTTTCTATGAGATACTATAGCTGGAGAGTGTAGAAATCATGTATAAATTACGTTTATTGTAAAATGACTGGAAAAAAACAAATTGAAATTCCTTAACGGAAAGACAATTACAATAACGGTAGGAATAAGGTAACAAGTTGTTTTTATCATGGATATATGCTTCTAGCAATTGCTGTAAATTCTCAATGAACGTGCATGAGATAAATAAAAGCTTAGATAACAGAAAAGCTTGTGATAAGCTAATAAGAAGAGCAAGAACAACACAACATTAATTTGCTTGAGCAGTTGAGCAGTATACTCTGCTTTTGTAATGAAAACACACGAACACCAATAATTATTCAGAGCGCCAATCGGACAAGGATCTAAATCAGAGCGCCAATTGAACTATGTAGTTTATCTTGACTGTCGAATTCAACACATGAATCAGTTTTTCGAGGAAGGCATTAGTGCATGTTAGATGGACTAGTAAATAGGTTAGACATCGTTAAATGGTATAACTTGTTCGAAAACGTCTCTGTGAACGAACTATATGTAAGAAATAAAATTTGGAAAAGTCGTCTGTAAGATGTGATGAGTATAATGAAATATAGTTAGTAACTACATCATTGTGTTGCGAAATAGATCTTCACCAGGAACCCTAAACCCTAAGTAAAAAAACATAAGCCCAGGTCTACCCCCAAGCCAGATACCTCCAGCCCACTGCCCGAGCCCAGATCCAGAAGGGGCTGACCCAACCTGACCCGACCTCACCAAGCCGCCGCTGCTTTACGCTCCACCACCCGGCCACCACAGCTCCACCGGCACCGTACCAGACCTCGACAGCCTCCGTCTGCTCCCTGCCAACCGCCGAACGGACACCCACAAACCCTAGACCATAAGCGATACCGGAAGCCACCAAGATCGTCTTCGTCTTCAACCCGTCAAACCAAGCAAACGAGCCTTGTCCTCCGGCCGCCACAGGCCGCCGACAGAAACCATCGAGGACCCAGCCCTGAGATCACCCTCCTGAGCCGGTTCGTGGCCGCCCCACCGTCCAAAATACAGCATCGCCTCTGAAGGAGCGATTGTTGATTTGTTCAAAGTTTTCTGTTTCAGTTAATAATGTCCTAGTTTCTAGGATTAACGTTAGCATTGATTCATTCAAAGTCTGTTACCATGTAGTTGTTATCAGGGGCTGTATTTTCGTTTAAGTTGATAGGGTTTGTTATATTGTATGGCTATTTAAAGCCAGAGTTGTTATTCAATAAGACAAGTTATTCAAACCCAGTTTTTGCGTCTGAGTACTAGCTCTCTTGGTTCTCATTCCCAACAATCTGGTATCAGAGCCCCTACTAGGGCCTGAGATAAAGAAGCCGCAGCTCTTCTTTGAGTGATTTTGTGAGAAAGGTGAAGATGGCAGCAGAGTCGAGTAATTTTGCACAACCCTGCATCCCTAAGTTTGATGGGGATTATGAGCATTGGAGTATGCTTATGGAGAATCTCCTGCGTTCAAAAGAGTACTGGAGTGTTGTTGAGACAGGGTATGAAGAGCCTGCATCTGAAGAAGTTTTGAATGCAGGACAGAGAAAAATCTTGGAGGACATGAAGCTGAAGGATCTGAAAGACCAAAAATTTACTTGTTTCAACCAATTGACAAGTCCATACTGAAAACAATTGTTCAAAAGGAGACTGCCAAACAGCTATGGGACTCCATGAAAGTCAAGTATCAGGGAAACGCTAGGGTAAAGCGTGCTCAGCTTCAAGTACTCCGCAGGAACTTTGAAGTGTTGGAGATGAAATCTGGAGAGTCTGTCACAGACTACTTTGGTAGGGTGATGATGGTCGCAAACGATATGAGGAATTATGGAGAGGACATGCCTGATGTGAAGATTGTTGAGAAGATTCTGCGTACACTCTCAAAGAAGTTCAATTACATTGTCTGTTCGATTGAAGAATCCAAAGACATTAATCATCTCTCAGTAGATGAGTTACAAAGCTCACTGCTTGTGCATGAACAGAAGTTTCGGAAGAGTGAAGGAGATGATCAAGCACTGAGAGTTTATGATGAGCGAATTGGAGGCAGAGGCCGAGGAAGGAGCAATTCTAGAGGAAGAGGTCGTGGGAGAGGAACTCAAGCATTCAACAAAGCCATAGTGGAATGCTTCAAATGTCACAAGCTCGGACATTACCAGTATGAATGCCCTAGCTTGAACAAGGAAGCCAACTACGCAGAGCTGGATGACGAAGATGAGATGCTGCTAATGTCATTTGTTGAGTTGCATGAGATGAAGCGGAAAGATGCGTGGTTCCTCGACTCAGGATGCTCTAATCATATGTGTGGGGATCGAGGTATGTTTGCCAATTTAGATGGGAGTTTTCAACATTCTGTTAAATTGGGAAATAATAGCAGAATGGGTGTAGCTGGAAAAGGAAGTGTGAGGTTATTGTTGAATGGAGTGAGTCATGTTGTCAGTGAAGTGTACTATGTTCCAGAGCTTAAAAACAATCTCTTGAGCATAGGACAACTTCAAGAGAAGGGTTTGGCAATATTGATTCAAGGAGGGGTTTGTAAAATTTATCATCCGGAGAGGGGTTTGATAATTCAAACAGTAATGAGTGCAAATAGAATGTTTATTTTGTTAGCTCAGACACAAGGTGTTTCAGATGTTCAAAGATGCCTTCATACAAGCTCTCAAGATCTCTCCCATCTTTGGCATCGACGTTATGGACACTTGAGCTACAAGGGGTTGAGAACTTTGCAATTCAAGAAGATGGTTCGTGGACTTCCTCAGTTTCAAGCCTCAGGTGTAACATGCACAGATTGCATTATTGGCAAACAACATAGAGATACAATACCAAAAAGAAGTATGTGGAGAGCAAATCAGCCCCTGGAGCTCATTCATGCAGACATATGTGGACCTATTTCACCTACGTCTAATAGTGGAAAGAGGTACACTTTATGTTTTATTGATGACTTTAGTCGTAAATCTTGGGTGTACATGTTGGTAGAGAAGAGTGAAGCACTGGATTGTTTCAAGCATTTTAAGAAGTCGGTGGAAAATGAGAAAGGCATGTTTGTTAAGTGTTTGAGGACATATAGAGGAGGTGAATTCACTTCAAATGAGTTCAATGACTTCTGCAAGAGGAATGGAATCAGGAGACAATTAACTGCTGCATATACGCCACAACAAAATGGCGTTGCTGAGAGGAAGAATCGAACTGTGATGAATATGGTTCGTTCCATGTTGTCAGACAAGAAGATGCAAAAGAGTTTCTGGCCGGAGGCAGTGAATTGGACTTTCTATGTTCTAAATAGATGTCCAACCTTGGCAGTAAAGGATGTTACACCACAAGAAGCATGGAGTGGAATAAAGCCCTCAGTTGAGCACTTTCGTATTTTTGGATGTCTTGCTCATGTTCACATTCCAGATAAAAAGCGAGGTAAATTAGATGATAAAAGCTTTCCTTGTGTTTTACTTGGGGTTAGTGAGGAGACAAAGGGATATAGGTTATATGATCCTACTACTAAAAGGGTTGTTGTGAGTAGAGATGTGATTTTTGAGGAAGAAAAAGAATGGGATTGGGGTGAGAACTATCAGAAACAAATTTCATTAGACTTGGAGTGGGGAGAGAATGAAGAAAACAGTGAGAATGAAGAAGGAGCAAGTGAAAATGGAAATGAAGATAATAATGGTGAGAGGAGTGAGAATGAGGGCAGTGAGGAAACACGGGGTGGAGCAGAAGAGAGTGAAGAAACTAGAGAAGTAGAAAATTCTGATGAGCTTGATGAAGGAAGAGACAGACATGCTCCAGATTGGATGAAGGATTATGTTAGTGGAGCTGGTTTAGGTTTAAGTGAAGATGAGAGGGGATCTGGTGAAGATGAAGTGCACATTGCACATGTATTAGCAGTTGAAGATCCTTGTTATTTTGAAGAAGCAGTGAAGGAACAGAAGTGGAAACAAGCTATGGATAGTGAGATTAACTCCATTGAGAAGAACAAGACATGGACTTTAACAGAGTTACCAGTTGGAACTAAGAAGATCGGAGTCAAATGGGTTTTCAAGACGAAGTTTAATGAGCATGGAGAGGTTGACAAATACAAGGCGCGGTTGGTAGCAAAAGGATACTCACAAAAACATGGCATAGATTATACAGAGGTGTTTGCACCAGTGGCAAGGTTAGACACAGTGAGGATGATCATTGCTTTGGCTGCGCAGAAAGGTTGGAAAATTAAGCAGCTAGATGTGAAGTCAGCTTTTCTTCATGGAGAATTGAGTGAAGATGTCTATGTTGAGCAACCAAAGGGGTATGAGAAGAAAGGAAAGGAGCATTTGGTCTACAAACTGCACAAAGCTTTGTACTGGTTAAAACAAGCTCCACGAGCTTGGTTCAGCAGAATCGAAGCGCATTTCATCAATGAAGGCTTCCATAAGTGTGAAAGTGAGCAAACCTTGTTCACAAAGAGGAGTAGTGCTGGTAAAATTATCATTGTAAGTGTCTATGTTGATGATTTAATCTTTACTGGTTATGATGATGTTATGATGTCTGAATTCAAGAGTTCCATGTTAAGAGAATTCGATATGTCTGACTTGGGAAGCATGAGGTTTTTTCTCGGCATTGAAGTGTTGCAGAGAGATGATGGTATTTTTATTTGTCAGCAAAAGTATGCATTAGAGGTTTTGAAAAGGTTTGGGATGTTGGAGAGCAACAAGGTGAATAATCCCATTGTCCCTGGTTTCAAAGTTAGCAAAGATGAAGATGGAATTACTGTGGATGAGACATATTTCAAGCAATTGGTGGGGAGCTTGATGTATCTTACTGCCACAAGACCAGACATGATGTATGTTACAAGTCTCTTAAGTAGATACATGGCGAAACCTACTGAGCTTCATCTACAAGCTGCAAAGAAAGCACTCCGGTATCTAAGAGGGACTGTGAGTTATGGAATTTACTACAAGAGAGGTGGGAATGATGAGCTTATTGCTTTTACAGATAGTGATTATGCAGGAGACATAGAAGATAGGAAGAGTACAAGTGGTTATGTGTTCTTGCTGAGTTGTGGTGCAGTGTCATGGGGTTTGAAAAAGCAGCCGATTGTAACTTTATCAACAACTGAGGCAGAATTTGTGGCAGCTGCAGTGTGTGCATGTCAAGCAATATGGATGAAAAGGGTGTTGAAGGAGCTTGGGCATAGTGATGAAGTTTGTACTCATATCAGGTGTGATAATAGCTCAACAATTAAACTTTCAAGGAATCCTGTGATGCATGGACGCAGCAAACACATAGATGTGAGGTATCACTTCTTAAGGAATCTCACAAAAGAAGGTTCAGTTGCATTAGTTCATTGTGGAAGTAATGATCAAGTAGCAGATGTAATGACCAAGCCTTTGAAGATTGATACTTTTCAGAAGCTTCGAGGATTGCTTGGAGTGTGCGACATTTCTGAGTTAAGCTAATTGCTTCACAGAAGTTAGCTTAAGGGAGGGATTGAAGGAGCGATTGTTGATTTGTTCAAAGTTTTCTGTTTCAGTTAATAATGTCCTAGTTTCTAGGATTAACGTTAGCATTGATTCATTCAAAGTCTGTTACCATGTGGTTGTTATCATGGGCTGTATTTTCGTTTAAGTTGTATAGGGTTTGTTATATTGTATGG
>NW_004441497.1:0-1054 GCF_000184155.1 Fragaria vesca subsp. vesca | reverse complement strand
GGCCGAAGTACGTCCTCGACTTCCCGCCCGATACTATGTGGCCATCCCCGTCAGTATTGATGACGATC
Source organism: Fragaria vesca subsp. vesca (assembly GCF_000184155.1). Taxonomy (NCBI): domain Eukaryota; kingdom Viridiplantae; phylum Streptophyta; class Magnoliopsida; order Rosales; family Rosaceae; genus Fragaria; species Fragaria vesca. The sequence continues at coordinate 986 of NW_004441497.1, read as the reverse complement.
CTCCCCACGGTACCTACGATCTTCTCGAGAGCCTTCCCTGTGACGGGGCCTCTCTTCTTCTTTGTCGGCTTCGCTCCGACGGTGCCTATCACATGATAAACCAAATTGATTATTAAAATCGGAGACCCTTTATTATTAATTATAAGAAAAGTAATCATGCATCACTGATTACCTGATGTGCTCGCGGCGGACGCGACGGATTCCGTCTCTGTCGCCGATGATGATACCCTCGCGGAAATAAGAGGCGTATCAAAAGGCACGAACCGGTACGCCGCTGATGGAGCCACTGGCGGGGGCAGTGGATAAATCGGAGTCCTTGAGCCATCTACTACAGGTAAGGCCGGTATCATTCGTGGAAGGAACAGATGAGGCGGCGGCATCTGTACCCCAGATGAGCCACTATCCGAGAAGTAGGACCCGGAGTGGGCGCCTGGTGTATCTTAGGCATACGGGGTGCAGACACCTCCGTCTGGGTCTGAGGCCACAGCTGCCTCGAGGAACGAGGGATGGCCGTCTGCCTCAATGAAAGGGGCACCTCCGGCTGCCTCTGCGCCGTCTCCAGAAGGCTCGCACGTCTGGCTGTCATCTGGCCCTGAAACGTCGTTTGGGGGTTGCTAGAGTTCCCTCAGACGATTCGGACCTTTGGCCCTTCGAACTCTTCTTCGATCTAAAATAGCCGCTCATCCTATTTAAAATATTAATTTGAATCAAGGCTGAGGCAACATTGAAAAAGTAAAAATTCAATTTTATCCTTCTCAAATCTAAGGCTTTAGATTATTTTGTCTTTATTCTATAAAAAATATTTTTGAAACCATATTTTTTCATTATGTTCATGCTTAAATTTAAACACTTAATATAATGTGAAATATATATATGTTTAAAATTATACTTATTCAAAAATATGAATTCAATAAAATATATATATATATATATATATTCATTCGGATTTGATATTAAGTTTTTCTATTTTGTATTTTGTATCTTAT
>NW_004441496.1:0-1103 GCF_000184155.1 Fragaria vesca subsp. vesca | reverse complement strand
CGCCTACGGCATAATCTGAAGCATCACACATGAGCTCAAAGGGTAAGGACCAATCAGGGGGCTGCATTATGGGTGCTGTAGTCAATAATGTCTTCAACTTCTCAAAGGCAGCCTTGCACTCGTCATCAAACACAAAGGGGACGTCTTTCTGGAGCAGCATTGTAAGGGGTCTTGCAATCCTTGAAAAATCCTGGATGAATCTTCTGTAAAATCCTGCATGACCAAGAAAAGAACGAACCTCTCTCACAGATGTGGGAGGTGGTAAGTAGCGTACTAAATCCACTTTAGCCTTATCTACCTCAATTCCCCTAGAAGACACAATATGCCCTAACACAATTCCTTGTGTCACCATAAAGTGACATTTTTCCCAATTTAAAACCAAGTTAGAATCAATGCAACGCTTTAAAATCAAAAAAGGTTTCAAGGCATTCATCAAAAGTTTTTCCAAACACACTAAATCATCCATGAAACTTCTATGATTTCTCAATGTAATCAGAAAAGATGCTTACCATACATCTCTGGAACGTACCTGGTGCATTGCAGAGTCCAAAAGGCATCCTCCTATAGGCAAAAGTGCCAAAGGGGCATGTGAATGTTGTCTTTTCTTGATCTTCTTGCGCAATAGCAATCTGATTGTACCCTGAATAACCATCAAGAAAGCAGTAAAATCCATGGCCCGCTAACCTCTCTAACATTTGATCAATAAAGGGCAAAGGGAAGTGATCCTTCCTTGTTGTGGCATTGAGCTTCCTATAATCTATGCACATTCTATGGCCTGTGATAGTTCTTTGTGGCACTAACTCATTCTCTGCATTTTTCACAACAGTTATCTCGGACTTCTTTGGAACTACTTGCACCGGTGACACCCATTTTGAGTCCGAAATTGGGTAGATGACACCACAATCTAGGAGTTTGATAACCTCTTTCTTCACAACTTCCATCATTGGAGGGTTTAGTCTTCTTTGAGCTTCCCTGGATGGTTTCGCACCCTCTTCAAGAAGAATCCGATGCACACATGTGGTAGAGCTAATTCCCTTAATGTCAGCAAGTGTCCATCCAATTGCGGTCTTGTGATTTTAAGCACCTCCACTAACTTCTCCTCT
>NW_004441495.1:0-1048 GCF_000184155.1 Fragaria vesca subsp. vesca | reverse complement strand
GGTTCAGTGGATATACTATTGAGTTGAGTCTGTTCTTACTATTTATGCTCATATTGATAAATTTCTTTTGAACTGATATATTTTTGTTCTTAACTTGGTAGGGATATTGCTGAGTAGAAGGATTGCAAGTGGGGTGATTAGAAGCTACGTAGCTACGTGTTTTGGCTTAATCGGTGAGTTTGAATGACTATACTGAGTTTGGTAGAGAAATGCATTTGTGGTTGTGTATCTCTTTGTATATATATGTATTTGTGTGTCTTAATTAGTTCTTGTTGTGTGTGTCTTAATTAGTTCTTGTTGCTGTGTGTCTTTATTATATGTATTCATGGATTTATGTGGTGATATGTTGAGCTGCAAATGTAAACTGTTTTGGAATTGTGTTTTCATCTGCAAGTGAGCTATATATATGTGGATTCATGTACTGATAATTGTGTTAGGGAAATGCAGATATATATGTCGTAATGCATTTGAGAAATTGTTTCAATATGAGCTATTTATGTATGTACCTACATATAATGTTAATATATATAGCTAATAATTGTTTGTTTTATATAAGATGGATAAAACATGGATGCTGGCAGACAGGAGGTCACTAAGGTTTGAGATAGGATTTGAAAATTTTCTTAAGGTCGCATCGGATAATGCTATAGACCTTAATAATATACCTTGTCCTTGCTTAAAGTGCTGCAACAATGGATTTGGTTCTATACAGTTCATTAAGGATCATGTCTTTTTTAATGGTATAATGGAAAACTATGACCGTTGGAAGTGGCACGGAGAATGTTCTTATGCCGCCAGACATGGTTTGAGTGAGGGTTCTGAAACAGTAGAAATGAATCCAGATTTAGGGATAGAAGTAGATGATGTGGGTAATGAAGATGAAGAGCTTTCGGCAGACTCGAATGAGTTTATGCAGTTTGTAGAGGATGGAGATAAGCCTCTATATCCTGGTTGTACCAAAGCAACCAAGATGAATGGTTTGATAGAAACCTTTAATCTTAAAGCAAGGTACGGACTGTCCGATTCATGCTATTCAGACATTTTTAAT
>NW_004441494.1:0-1518 GCF_000184155.1 Fragaria vesca subsp. vesca | reverse complement strand
AAGATGTCCAACTTGTACTGCATCAAGGTGGAAACTAGCAAAGGACAAGTCTGAGAAAGTTGGGGTGTCTGCAAAGACATTATGGTATTTTCCACCAATCCCAAGGTTTCGAAGGATGTTCCAATCGACATTTTCTGCTAAGCAACTGACTTGGCATGCGAAGGGCAGAAAGAAGGACGGAATGATGAGACATCCAGCGGATTCTCCAATGTGGAAAATGACAGACACTAAATGGCCAGATTTTGGTATAGAACCTAGGAACCTTAGACTTGCATTGTCCTCAGATGGGTTTAACCCATTCGGTGCAGCAAACAGCAAGTACTCTTGTTGGCCGGTGATTTTAGTCACCTATAACCTTCCTCCATGGTTATGCATGAAGAGGAAGTACATGATGTTAACTTTGTTAATTTCAGGACCTAAACAGCCTGGAAATGACATTGATGTCTATCTGCAACCTTTAGTCGATGATTTGAAAGTCTTGTGGGATGGGGTTGAGCGAGTGTACGATTCTGTAAGAGGAGAGTACTTTAAGCTGAAAGCAGTATTGTTTTGGACGATAAACGATTTCCTTGCATATGGGAACAAATCGGGGAGCATTGTGAAAGGATACAATGCGTGTCCAATCTGTGTTGATCAAACCAAACCGTACCGGTTGAAGAAATTGAATAAAATGGGTTTTTTGAGGAATCGAAGATGGCTGCCACGATATCATCCTTACCGAAAGCAAGCTTCTGCTTTCGATAACACTATAGAAAATGATGATGCTCCAGCACCAGTAACTAGAGAAGAAACGTTTGCAAGAGTTCAAGGGCTGCCTAAAGCAAATGGCAAGAAAAACTCACCTGCCCCTTATAAGGGCCCTCCAGAAAATAGACCATGCTGGAAGAAAAAGTCTGTTTTCTTTGAACTTGAGTACTGGAAGTTTCTTCCAGTAAGACATAATCTTGATGTCATGCACATTGAGAAGAATTTGTTGTGATGCTATTCTTGGCACGTTGTTGAACATTCCAGGGAAGACTAAGGATGGCATTGCAGCTAGATTAGATATGGTTGAAATGGGGATTCGCACTGATTTGAAGCCTACAACTAGTGCAAAAAGGGATAAGTTGCCTTTAGCTAGCTGGAACTTGCTTCTAGACAAGAGAAAGATCGTATGCGATTCATTTAGCAATATGAAGGGTCCTGCCCGGTTTTCATCTAATATACGGAGTCTAGTGTCAATGGAGGATTTAAGACTTTCTAATCTTAAATCACATGATTGCCATATTATAATGCAACTTCTTCTCCCTGTTGCATTACGTTCTGTTTTGTAAAAACCTGTTAAATATGCAATTATTCGTTTTTGTCTATTCTTCAAAGCGATTTGCAGTAAAGTAATTGATGTCTCCAAACTTCAACAAATGCAAGCAGACTTGGTCGATACAGTTTGCTTGCTTGAGAAGTTTTTTCCACCATCATTCTTTGACATAATGATTCACCTAACAATCCATCTTGTTAGTAGAAGTCGAGTTATGTGGT
>NW_004441493.1:0-1091 GCF_000184155.1 Fragaria vesca subsp. vesca | reverse complement strand
CCATAGAAAAATATGCTGCATGCGACAGCTCAAAACACTCAACACGAAAACTGGAAATTTCATGACTAGCTCCGGCCAGTCTCCAATGCTCAATAAAATACAGCATCTCAGGCTAAAATAAAATATGTATGTATTACACTCGTCATATCCCTTGTATGAATTTTCTTGAAACAACAAAAAAACAAATAGAAAATTCACACAAGGCTACGACGCTTGCGTCTAACGCTCACGTCGCACCATAATGGCATTTTACCTTATTATGGTGGAAAAGACGGTGTATAAATATACGCGCATATCCCCTATATAAATTATTATTTTTATATAGGGCAACGACGATTGCGTCTAACGCTCACGTCGCACCATAATAGAATTTTACCTCAGTATGGTGGAAAAGCACATATAGCTAGCTAGCATTCTCTCATATACATATTATTCTCATAATCATCCACATATGGATATATATATATACTCACCGAAATTCTCAATTTCGGTTATTCTCCAACAACATAAATTATTTCGCTTTCACATTATTTAAAACAAAAGTCCACTCACAAATTAGGCCTAAGCCTGATGTCGATCTGGGGCCTCGTCAGCTCGAGCCTCCTCACGACCTGTTCCAAATATAATATTAAGTTCCCAGCCGAAACTCCAATTTTTACACAAAATAGGCAGAAATTAACCGAGAGCCATTAACTCGCTCATCATTGCCTAACTTCGATATTCTTAAATCGGAACGATCCGAACTTAAATATCATCCTCGACAGTCGTAAATATAACCTCCCCAAAAATACGACTTAAATCTTACGGCCGGATTCTATATTAATTAACCGCCAAAAATACCAAACTTCGGAAATTCACAAACCTATCCAAATCTCATCCAAAAATTCCATAAATCACCTCAATATAATCCCCTTAATATTCCACATTTAAAACCCTAAAAATCTCCCAAACCGGCGGCTCCGCCGGCAGCGGCGGCCGGAGGCCAATTCCGGCGACCTCCGAAACCTATGAAATTTTGACAGAATAATCCTCTCATCAAGCTCTACAACTTTCCTAACTAGCACAAACACCAATTCCAAGCCTAACTAGGG
>NW_004441492.1:0-1420 GCF_000184155.1 Fragaria vesca subsp. vesca | reverse complement strand
TTTTAGTGTTAGAATACATAATATTTTCGGATTTGAATAATTTGGTGTTGAAATTGTGCTAAGTGTTGAAAATCCTTGTTTACTCAGGATTCCTGTCTTGATCAGGATTCCATCTTTCCTCTTTCCTAGTTTCTAATTTTCTTATTTCTATTTCAGGAAAGTCTAAACCCGTGTTGACCAGGAAATGTTTTCCTGACTCATGAGGGAAAGGTGGCCGGCAGCTAGGAGTTCCTGCTTGAGCTAGGAGAAGTACAATCCGAGATATGTATGGAAGATGCCGTGAGATTTCCCAAGTCACCAAGGAAAGAGACCGTGCGGCCCAAGAGAGAAGGTTTTCCAAGTTTAAGATGGTTTTGTCATTCCTTAATGCATAAGGATTACTTGAAGACTAAGAGAGGAAGTTAAATCCAACTTGGACTTGGTTTTGCCGATTTAATAAGGATTCCTTGTGCTTGAGGAATTCTTGGAGATCAAGTCTTGTTACTCTATATATAGGGCACGGCATGGCAGCAGTTTATCATCATCAACCCGTGCAAAATTACACCAAAGCTTTGCCGAAACTCCATCATTCTCCAAACACCATAATCCGAACTCACCGTCATCCTTGATCCGAAGCAAGTAGCCTAGGGTTCCGCTCACTCGAAGAATAGAACAAGTAGGGATATTTTGAGAGTGAATTCCATCTTTTACTTTCGGATTAGAATGTGTTCGTTCTTTTTTATGTTTGTTTTAGGTTTTTGCTTAAGTATGTTTCGATTCTTGTCTATGAGATAGAAGTACCTTTGAGCCATGTTTTGAATTGAAGTTTATGATTTATGATCAATGATTTTAGGTTTTATGCCGTGAGTTTTATGTCCATGTACTTTAAGATTTTTGGTGTATTCTTCTATTTTCATGTGTAATTGATGTTGCATGTGTTAATCATCCAAGGTTCGACTTTGATACAAGTAGTTGATAAGTTGCATTGTCTTTGTTATTTCACCGATTTTCTACCTATGTTTGATTTGGACTTGTGCTTAAACACATCGATTCTTTATGTGATACGTAATTGCATGATTAGTTTATGTGTGTGACCTATAAGTAGAGCACGTAGCCGAGCTTGTTTGTGTCACGATGATGATGGAAACCCGTAGTCTAATTCAAAGTATGTCTATGTCATAGGAACCACGTAGGAACTTATGTGCATATCAAATTTAGGTTGTGTATTTGCTCACGGTGTGGACTTAATTGAGATTAGAGATCGTCTTCTTTGTTCTTGCATGGTTGTTTGGTTGTGTTTGCATGATTGTTGGTTGATCACATATAAATATGTATAGAGGTAATTTAGGATTTATTTCCAATGTCTATTCCGAAATCATCAAGCCTTTAAACCTTATATGCTTATTTCGACATTTATATTAGGTTAGTGGATCTACCCGTG
>NW_004441491.1:0-1071 GCF_000184155.1 Fragaria vesca subsp. vesca | reverse complement strand
TATTGTTTATTTATTATTTTATATTTTGAATTGGTATTAATATAACTCTTAAATTACATTGAGTTTATATACTTATTTGTATTGAAAAGTTAAAGGAAGAGCAGGCAAGTGGAAAACTAAAGGTATCAGGTTCAGACGATGTACTCACCAAGGCGTTGAAGAAGCCCGAGCATCCTGGCAGGGTATGTGGTGTTGGTGGTTTCACAAAACCATCGACATACTTTCACCTCCCAAAACGCACTATGAACCGTGTTGATGAAGGGGTTCTGAAGGAGACTCTTGAGGCACTATTGGCTGAGCAAAAAGCTAAATGGGAAGAGGAGAAGGCCAAACAGTTTGCTGAGGAAAGAGCATTATGGAAAGCTGAACTTGCAAGGTTGGAAGCAAAGTTGAACAGGAAGGAGCTGCTAGTGGAGTCACCAAAAGCTGCTACACCACTTCATGAAAATGGCTCAGGCCAAGGGAGCTGTCCTCGTCCACACGATAATGTTGCAAACAATAATGTTGGGGAGGTAGAGCTCAATGGAGTCAAAAAGAAGCTGAGACTGAGCTATGAGGATAACAACCCCATTTTTCAAGAGGACTACTTGATTGTTGAACCGAATCAGAAACTAACCAGCACAACTGAGAATGATGTTAGAGATTTCCATGTGCCGAGAACTTGATTGAATGAGAAAATGGTAAGTACATTTCTAATTTACAATATAAGAAAGCTTAGGCTAAACATGATGAGATTTTCAATGCTAATGAGAAAACTAATTTAGTTATGCAATGCTAATGAGATTTTCTTTCACTTAGGCTAAACATGATGAGACTGAATGCGGGCTTGCCATAGGTAGTGTTCAGAATATTGTTGCATATGGAAAAGTCGTTGACGTCGGTGTCGACACATCCAAGCAGTTAGTCCATGGTGTTCCATTGGGAAAGGGCAATTTGCATGTCACAGTTACAGGAAGCTATAATGATAATGCACTCATACCAATTCCAGTGAGGGATGATATCGTCACAGTTGCCGACGCCAAAGGGAGTTTAGTGGCTTGGCCAAGGACACTTGGTTGTTATTCCAAAACC
>NW_004441489.1:0-1050 GCF_000184155.1 Fragaria vesca subsp. vesca | reverse complement strand
CTACGCCATCAAGGTGGACAGACGGGTGTATAAATATGTGTCCATACCCCCTATATGAATTAAACACTCAAATAGGGCTACTACGCTTACGTCCAACGCTCACGTCACACCATAATGCGGCTATATGCTACGCCATTAAGGTGGACAGACACATATGGCTAGCTAGCATTTTTATACATACTCTCTCATATATACATATTTATATTCACCGAAAAATCCCATTTTTCGGTAACTCTCTCTCAGAGAAATAAAAGCGTCAAAATTAATTGACGGCAAAATACTCCACGACATTAATTATTCAATCGTGAACTTAGCATGCATTTATTAAAACAAAAGTCCACTCACAAATTAGGCCTAAGCCTGCTGTCGATCTGGGGTCTCGTCTGCTCGAGCCTCCTCACGTCCTGTTCCAAATAAAATATTAATTTCCCAACCAATAATCCAATATTTAATCAAAATAGGCAAAATTCCCGAGAGCCATAAATACGCTCATCATTGCCTAACTTCGATATTCTTAAATCGGAACGATCCGAACTTAAATATCATACTCAACAGTCGTAAATACAACCTCTCCAAAATACGACTTAAATCCTACGGCCGGATTCTACATTAATTAACCGCCAAAAATACCAAACTTCGGAAATTCACAAACCTATCCAAATCTCATCCAAAAATTCCATAAATCACACCAATATACTCTTCTTAATATTCCACATTTAAACCCTAAAAATCTCCTAACCGGCGGCGGCCGGCAGCCGTTTTTCCGGCGACCTCCTATGCTCACCAAAAATTGGCAGCATCTTCCTCTCAACCTCCTCTACAACATTCCTAACTACCACAAACTCCAATTCTAAGCCTAACCATGTCGATCGAACACAAACAACCATAAATCCCTAAAACTTTCAATTAAACAAACCTCCCTAACGAAATCGAATTTAGCCGAAACCTTTTGAGGGATTACTCACCTAGATGAGGGCTACAAGTTGAGCCAAAAATCACGACCTATGGTGGCCGGAAGACGGAGCTCCGGCGAAGGACCCTTTCCGGCAG
>NW_004441487.1:0-1013 GCF_000184155.1 Fragaria vesca subsp. vesca | reverse complement strand
CTAACTCCTAGCTTTTGTTCCTAGCCATTATTGCCTCCAGGGAAAAGACCTATAGTCACATAAGCGAAAGATTCTTTCCTCTCATCTAGTGGAACGGGGCCTTAACCTGTTATTATTCTTGAATGGACTGATTTCGGAGGGAATGCTTCAGAGCTAAGAAGAATTTGTAAGGGATCGGGCAGATGAAACACTACTTCTTTGGGAGTTATCCCTTGTTACCCCCTTCGATCGGTCGGGAAGGAGACTTGGACCGCTACTTACTTAGAATGAAGGGAAAGGAGGGAGACTGAAAAAGACGGGAGGTCCGTATCTCATTCTTATGATTGGTCGCTTCGCTAAGAATGACTTAGGGTCTAAGTCTGGGTAACATCCCCTATCTAATAGAAGAAGTTAAGAGTGAAACGCTACGTGCCCTTACCTCTTCTTATACAGAAAAGGAAGATTCGATAGGACCAAAAAGGCCTAAGTTCGCTTCGATTCGATAGGCCGCGTAGTAAAACAAAAAAACCTACCATGAGCCAGACCACCAAGATGCTTCAAGCCGGGTGCTTTTTAGCCACCAACAGCTTGTGTTTCCGTTCCCTGGATGAGATCAAGGATTCTTTCCATCGGATTAGTAACAGTCCGTTCTCCAAAGGACTCACTCAAAAGGGCAAAAGCATGACTTCCTTAAGGATAGAGACCAGGGGGGAATTAAGGTCAGTTGCTTCGAGTTCAAATAGCAACTTCCTGTTTTGATATCTAGAATCTCATTCAATCAAAGTCCTCAAATCGAAAGGAAGTAGTCCCTTCGTGAGCTTTCAGTGCGTAAAGGTTAGTTCAAAGCACGAAAGCACACCTCCCTCACTTCGTACTTCGTGGGCAGGGGAGGTAAACTATCTTTACTAACCCCGGGTTCCGTTAGAGTTTAATACTTGCTCATGCGTGGACTGTTCTTTTCCCTGAGGAGGACTGCTTACAGAGTTAGATGAATAGTAAGGCTTATGCCGAAGTGCACCGACTCCTTTCTTCAC
>NW_004441484.1:0-1030 GCF_000184155.1 Fragaria vesca subsp. vesca | reverse complement strand
TCTCGACTCTTCCTTTCTAGGAAAGCGGTGGGATGAGTTGAGTAGAGTTAGATATCTTCATTTTTTTTTATTCCTTATTAGGATTGAAGAATTAAATCAAATAGTTATATGAGTGAAAGAAAACAGCTTATATATATTATCTTATATATATTATATAATTTAGAATATATAAATTCGCAGTAAAAATATTGAGTCTCATTTTCCATGTATAAGAGTTAAAGAGTTAAACGTAAATAAACATAAACATAATAAATCGTTTACCCCAAGATTGGTTGATTAGTCATCCTGACTTGAAGCGGGCTCAAAAGCTCCACCGTATTGAGTTTTCACTATCATTTGTATGTATTAACTTAACATACGTGTATTATCATAGCGGGGGGTTGAACAAAAACGAGTGGGTGGTTAGAAACACCAAGATATGTAACGGATTTGTAATGGAAATGGAAATTATGTAAATTATACCAAAAGGACATTTTTACATAATATACAAACAACGAATACTAATTGGGGACTTAAAGTTGGTAGAAATTATTAGGCAGTACTCCCCAAGGCACGATTCCAATCCAGAGTATGCTCCTATCCACCGATTAAATACATAACTATTGGGAAACGAAAAAATCCTTTATTTGTAAGCCCTCTTTTTTTAAGAAATAGAAAGAAGAATAGAAACGAAAAAAAAGAGAAAGAAACCCAATTCCAATAAAAAAAATATCTTTTTTTATCCTTTTCCATATTCATATATATATCGAATATGTATCATAATTCATGAATTAATATGGAACTCTTTTTCGTAAGTAAAAACGACGGGTTAGTTATATTTCTACAAGAAGTATTTTATTGAAGAATTAAATTATTACTCAACAAAGAATAATTGAAATTATTAAAGAAGGTATGAGATCAATTCAAAAGTACTTTGTTTTATTATTAAAATAATAATTATATAAAACTAATAATTATAACAGACAGAATTCTATTGGTCTAATTTTGGACCGTCCAATAAAATTTGACCTTATCCATCCTACAAACATAT
>NW_004441482.1:0-1012 GCF_000184155.1 Fragaria vesca subsp. vesca | reverse complement strand
TCTCCCCCTTTTTTAGCAACCCCCATTTTTAACCTTTGAATTAGTCAAAGCCAAAAATATTAAAAATAGAAGGTAGTTTACTTGCTTAGTGCTTGCGATAAGGAAAGGAGATCAGAAAGATACGCGGACGACTTTACTATAGGGATGTTTTCGTGAGCAGTAAGCAGCGGATCTCCCCTTATTTTTGGGAAGCCGGTGGCCGCGTGTGAATTCTTTCAAGGCAAGGGGCGGCCTGATTCGACATTGTTGTTTACTCTGATTTGGTCGAGGTGGTTTTCGTTTACCAGCGCGTAGGTGGTCTAAGTTCCTATGACCGAGTCTTTCTGGCCCCTGTGAACATCTTTTCTTAATGTATTAAAGAGGGCCTCTCTAACCGGTGAAAAGTGGTGGGTGTCCACTAACGGCCATTCCTGGCTCGGCTCCGATAACGCAATTCCGGGAGGAGTCGGTAGTTGGGCGACTGGATCCCTTCGGACCTGGAGAACGTGTGACGCTGGGTCGGGGTTTGGTGAACCAACGGGTCGCTCCTCTAGTTGAAGTATTTGGCCCCTTTTTCGTTGCCTAGGTTACACCTTCGGAATACCCCAGAAGGGAATTTTTCTCTACTTCCCTCAATCTTCACTTTACGCCACGCCGACTCCCCTTTCGTCATAAGGCGTGGAATTAGACCAAGGGGAATCCCCATAGGAACTAGTCCCTCGGATTTCGCACGTAGGAGATCGAGACACAGCCCCAGGGCTATGGGGAAAGATGTAGATCGATCGCCCTAGATAGACAACTACATAGAGGGTCTCTACAAGTATATATATTCTTTGACCCCCGTAAGAGCAATATCACAACCAATGAGGTCTGCAAGTTTCACATCTAAGTAATACCCGATGCGATAGTTTACGATATAGATAGATATTTAACAACAACATTTAAAGAAAGGATATTTTTAGATATCGGTAGTTGTCCGGTCGTACCCAAACAGTAATATTCCAGAGGGAAATGCACCTAAGATCAAATATTT
>NW_004441481.1:0-1098 GCF_000184155.1 Fragaria vesca subsp. vesca | reverse complement strand
GATATCGAGGTTCCACAAGCGGTAACTTCCGGATACTGTATTTGAAGCAGTTGTTCGAATTCCCTATGATCTGCAAGTGAAACAAGTTCTTGCTAATGGTAAAAAAAGGAGCTTTAAATGTGGGGGCTGTTCTTATTTTACCCGAGGGATTTGAACTAGCCCCGCCCGATCGTATTTCGCCCGAGATTAAAGAAAAGATAGGAAATCTGTCTTTTCAAAGTTACCGCCCTACTAAAAAAAAATATTCTTGTGATAGGTCCTGTTCCTGGTCAGAAATATAGTGAAATCACCTTTCCTATTCTTTCCCCGGACCCTGCTACTAATAAAGATGTTCACTTCTTAAAATATCCCATATACGTAGGCGGGAACAGAGGAAGGGGGTCAGATTTATCCCGACGGGAGCAAGAGTAACAATAATGTTTATAATGCTACAGCAGCGGGGTATAATAAGCAAAATTATACGAAAAGAAAAAGGGGGGAGTACGAAATAACCATAGTGGAGGCATCGGACGGGCGTCAAGTGGTTGATATTATCCCTCCAGGGCCGGAATTCTTGTTTCTGAGGGCGAATCCATCAAACTTGATCAACCATTAACGAGTAATCCTAATGTGGGCGGATTTGGTCAGGGGGATGCAGAAGTAGTACTTCAAGATCCATTACGTGTCCAAGGCCTTTTTGCTCTTCTTGGCATCTGTTATTTTTGGCACAAAATCTTTTTGGTTCTTAAAAAGAAACAGTTTGAGAAGGTTCAGTTGGCCGAAATGAATTTCTAGATCCGCGGATTTTTCAACATCAAACTATAAAAAGAAATAAACTTTTGTTGGCAATTATATTATGTAATTGTGTAGGATCAAAAAAATTTTGTTTGTTTCTTTTTTCGGATTTCGGGAATTATTTATACTGGTCATGATGTGTATATTGTGAAGAAGACTATTTTGATTTTACTTATCTTTTCTTGTTTTTTCAATCCAAATCGAAGTGATATAGAATGAATCCGTAGTTTTATATTTTATATTTAAATAGAATCAAAACAAAAGATAAATAAGCGGAGAATATAAACCAAAGCATAAATGAAAGGAACAAAGGGTTTAGGGGGG
>NW_004441480.1:0-1038 GCF_000184155.1 Fragaria vesca subsp. vesca | reverse complement strand
AGATAATGAGAATGGGTTATTCACAAAGGAAAAGGCGCTACTTAGCCCTACTTTTTTAGAAGTAAGCGGCTGAGTTAGCCTACTATACAATACATTAGTAGGGTATATATAGTAGGCGAGCGAGTTAGCGAAGACGCTTAGGCTAATAGATAAGAGAGCGTCGGCGCGTAGCCTTCATTCTACTACGCTACGAAAAGGTTACGAAGTCACTTAGCTCGACGTTAGGAGAGTCAAGGGGGGAACACCATATCTACATAGAAGAACCGCTGTTCGCTGACTTTCTAAGGTCTAAACCTTTCGCTCCCCCGGCGCAAAGCCGCTTCGCACCACTGATAGACTACTTAAGATTAAATTCAAAAAAGCGCCATACTTAGTTGACTGACATGACAAAGGCTTGCGAAACTAAGTAGGGCCTGAGGCCCCCTGCGAATCCGTAAATCTGAGGAGCATGCCGCAACAAAAGGATAGGTCCCCTATGTATTTCATTCTTTCCGGAAGGAAAACAAAAGAAGTACCCCCATCATGGTGAACCTCTCCTTGTGATCGGGATGAGGTAGATGCCTCCCAGCCGGGGGGGCGGATCGAATCGGAGTTTCCTTAGGTAGCCACCGACCTACAGTTATCCTTAAATTCCGTGCTTGGTGGAGAAGAAGCGAACAAAGGTACGCTCGCTTGCTGTCTTGTTCTCTGCCGCGAACTGGGATCGCTCGCCAGCTAGGTCAGATTGGAGCTACTTTTTTTTTGAGAACATATTACCCATATTCGGGGACAAGGGGCGGAACGACCTCTCGATCTACTTACTGCAGCCCGGGAATAAAAACGTCGTCTAGGCGTTCCCTGTTGCTCCGATCTCCCCTACGCCTAGGACGTTGTCTGGGCCAAGAGCCATAGTTAGTTGCTGTTTCCATTTGGTTGTTTTTTTCTTGTTGTTGATACCGGCAAGACCCAGCCAGATGATGTCTGCTGGTTGGTAGTGAGAAGACTCTTAGTACCTGCATACCCAAAAGGGGGCGCTGATTAAAAAACAATCATTTTATT
>NW_004441479.1:0-1035 GCF_000184155.1 Fragaria vesca subsp. vesca | reverse complement strand
TGGCCCTTGCTTAACTCCTTGTTCCGTAAACCGGTCGCTGGTTGATCTGATCGGCCCCCGGACACGCGAGAGCCCAGCCCGGGGGGAATGCATGGTTCCCTGGCGCTTCATGGGACGGACGTTCGCAGTCCCCCTCCCTCTAATCTAACCCTACCTCGCCTTGCTCGCCCGGGCCTGTCGGCACAATAAGAGAATGAGGGAGCTAATCTGCTTGCTTGTGCAGGCGAGGACCGCTCGGCTAGGGCGCGCCAGAGGAGCTTCGAGTGACTTGATTCTTTGCTCTTCGACAGCCCTCACTCGAAGCTCCGCCCTTTGCCCCGTGCTGTCTCCCTCCGGTTGCCCCAGGCCGAAAAACGTTGCAGTCAATTGCCCTTCCCGTTCTCATAAAAAAAAAGACTACCATACGCGCCCTTTGCCGGTAAGCTGCCTCGCCTACCTCATCTATAGGCATTTCTATCCGCCCGCGCGTCTCATGACTGTAATGGTTGGGGTTGCGTCTGCTCGCCGGTTGTGTTTGTTCGCGAGAATGGATTCCTCCAAGCAAGCGAAGGTTTCGGGTGATCGCCGCGCGTCTTCCCATGCTACGTGGCAACGGCGGTGCCCCGAACAAAGGGGCCACCCCAGTCGCGGTCGCTAGGGCAGGGCCGTATCCCGGCATCCCCGCCGGGATACGGGCCGTTTTCCCGCGGCAAGTCATCACCGAAAAGAGGGGCCGGTCTTCGTGCCGGGGTACCCCGATCCGGATGCCATGCAATTTTTAGGGAAGCTTTGTTCTTTAAAGAGTTTCTGCGACCGGTGATAAACCTATCTACAGGACTACTTTCGGGGTTAAAGGAACACCTTTTTGTTTCATATTGAGTCAAAAGAGGTGCGGCCCACTTGGTGTCGGATCAGCTCGACAGGTCACTCAATAGTCTTTCGCGGAGTACCCCTGTTTTAGTGAACCCTGGGAGTTGTCGGCGGCTCGACGATCTGTATTCAAAAGGTTTACCGAGGTGAGGCTTTTGGCAGGGATTCTGTTATTTTTAGGTTTCT
>NW_004441478.1:0-1017 GCF_000184155.1 Fragaria vesca subsp. vesca | reverse complement strand
AATTTAATCAGTTTCCTTTTATATCCTTTGCTTTATCCAAAACCTGATGGTTTACCTTATTCCCATTCCCTAATGCTGAATTTTTATGGATATCATTTCTATTCCTAAAATTGAAACAAATTAGAATTCTAAATTCTCTCCGAAGTCTCGGTGATAAAAGATTTTCAGGAACAAACAAATCATAATGATTTTTATCTCTATTTCCAGTCATCTTTTTATATTTGGTAATGACTTCATCAGAATTCTTATCAACATCGGTTTTTTTCNCGGTATTTTTGATTAATTTGTGTTTACTTTGATGAACCAATGAAATACCAATGGTTTGATACATAATAAATTGCCCATCATTTTTTATAGATAGACGAATTGGTTCAATAATCAAAAATTCCTCTTTTGATGAATTCCGTAAGAGTTAAATTTTTTGAATCATCAGTAATATCAAGACTCATTTCTCCCCCTTTGAATAGAGGATATAGTTATTTCTCGTGGATTTATCAGTCTAAGCAGGAGTACAATATACTTTGATGTTATTGATTATTTTTTTNTTTAAAATATCATCCCATCGCAATTGAAAATGAAAATACCTTTTTAGTAAGAAATCAAACTCCGTCTTTTGTTTTTGTATTGTTCTTGTATTGCTTTTTTATTATTATGTTTTTTTCATGTCCGAGTCCGTATAATCTTCTTCAACATCTTTTTCTTGGTTTTGAAAGAGTAGATTCAAGGTTTGCTTGGTACACGGATTCTTTTTTGCTCTTTATTCGTTTTTTTAATTCAAGAGATTTTTTTTCATTGGAGGGTATTGATATAAAAGTATCTTTTTTTTTATTTCCAGCAATGCTTTTGTTTTCAATATCAGTAGCGTTTTCATTTATATTAGAATCTAAAAGAAGTAATTTTTTTGGTATAACCCACGGTTTAGTTTTATACAAATTATAAAATATCAAAAATTCTGGGAAGAACCAACGTTCAAGATTTGATATGGGGTGATTTAATATTTCTTCATTCATTCCCATC
>NW_004441477.1:0-1028 GCF_000184155.1 Fragaria vesca subsp. vesca | reverse complement strand
TTTTTCTGGTTCTAAGACCTGGAGTTCTAGCGGTTGACTCGCTTCTTTCAAATTGTTTCTCATTATTAAGAAAAGGTAACGGAGATAAAATACGAGCTTGTTTTATAGCAATAGTAATTAATCGTTGTTGTTTAAGGTCAATCGATTCACCCGTCTAGATAATATTTTTCCTTGTTCGCTAATAAATCGACTAATTAAACTCATGTTTCTATAATCAATTCGATCCCCCGATTGGATCGGAGGCAAACGCCTACGAAAAGATCGCTTGGATTTAAGAAAGATTCGCTTGGATTTATCCATGGTTTGTTTATTCCTTATCCTATCCTATTTCTTAATTCTCCATCACGGTTGATCTGATCGAAATAGGATTTGGTTGTTTATATTTAAATTAATATATATTAGATATATCTAATATGTCATTTTTGATCTTCCTTAGAACGGAAGACCGACACACGAGTGACTGGTTAAATCTATTTCTTTATCTCCCCGTGAATCGTATGTTTATAACAACAGGGACAGAATTTTACTCAACTCCAATCGACTAGGCGTATTATGTCGATTCTTTTTGAGTAATATATCTGGAAATGCCCGTTGATTCCTTATTAAGACGATTTCGAACACAACTGGTACATTCCAAAATCACCGTTACTCGGACATCTTTACCCTTGGCCATGAGCCTCCTTTAGTTTTTGATTCATTCAATTCTTTAAATTTACGATCCGAAATGAGGAAGAAGAAAGGAACAAAAAAAACAGGTAACTCGAAATCTAATTATGAAAGAAAGATTTCGTTGCAATAAATCAATATATTAATAAGTAAGTAATATAATGATTTCTAACTATATTACATTACTAGATTTATAATTTTAAATTTCCGAAACAACATTTCATTTTTATTTAAGTATCTTGTATGATATTGTTGCCCCAATCATAACATTTCACTCTATTTTTTATTAATTTTATTTTAATTTGAGCTCGGCCCGAGTTACTAGTTTCACCGAGGGGGAATCCCCTTTTTGTTTTTCTAAC
>NW_004441476.1:0-1000 GCF_000184155.1 Fragaria vesca subsp. vesca | reverse complement strand
TTTTTAGGATCTGGATCTATTATTCATTCGATGGAAGCTATTGTTGGATATTCTCCAGATAAAAGTCAGAATATGGTTCTTATGGGTGGTTTAAGAAAACATGTACCAATTACAAAAACGTCTTTTTTATTAGGTACACTTTCTCTTTGTGGTATTCCNCCTCTGGCTTGTTTTTGGTCCAAAGATGAAATTCTTAATGATAGTTGGTTGTATTCACCAATTTTTGCAATAATAGCTTATTCTACGGCAGGATTAACCGCTTTTTTATATGTTTCGGATCTATTTACTTACTTTTGAAGGACATTTAAACGTTTATTTTCAAAATTACAGTGGCAAAAAAAGCAGCTCATTCTATTCAATGTCTCTATGGGGTAAANAAGGACCTAAAATTATGAAAAAAAACTTTCGTTAATTCGATTTATTAATGATGAAAAACACGAAGGGGTTACTTTTTTAAACACATATCGAATTGATAGTAATGAAAATGTAAGAAGCATGGTGCAGCCTTTTATTAGTATTACTCATTTAGCACTAAAAAAACTTCTCATATCCCTATGATCGGACAACACTATGCTATTTCCCATGCTTGTATTGGTTTTATTTACGTTATTCGTTGGGGCCGTAGGGAATTCCTTTCTTCAATCAGGAAGGGTGGGGTTAGATATATTATCCAAATTATTAACTCCGTCCATAAACCTTTTACATCAAAACCGAACCCATTCTGTCGATTGGTATGAATTTCTTATAAACGCAGTTTTTTCAGTCAGTATAGCTTATTGCGGAATACTTATAGCGTCCTTTTTATATAAGCCTGTTTATTCATCTTTACAAAATTTGAATTTATTTAATTCATTTGTTAAAAGGGTTCCTAATAAAATGCAAGTTTTGGGAGGGAAAATAATAAATGTGATATATGATTGGTCATATAATCGCGGTTACATAGATGTTTTTTATACAATCTCCTTAACTAAGTGTATAAGAAAATTAGCCGAATTAACTC
>NW_004441475.1:0-1021 GCF_000184155.1 Fragaria vesca subsp. vesca | reverse complement strand
CCTTTTACGAGTGGCGTCCCAATACAGAAGAAGCGCAAAACCTTACCGGCCCGTTGTTGGTTCGTCTAGAAAGATAAATAAAGCGGTCACTCTATAAGTGGCAGGTTATTACCTGTTCCGCCTCGTACATGAACGGATACTTAGTAATGAATGTTGGGACGTTATACACGATCGAGCAGCAGCTAAGACATTTCAAAAAAATGAAAGTATGTTCTCGTTCTTGTCTCCTCCCCCTCCATAAACCGCACGCCACACCTGGGGAATTGGGTTCTCCTCTGAGAGCGTGCAGGGGATATTGTGTGAATAAGTTGCGCAGATGTTCTTGAAGTTGTTTAAGTGACTGATAATGAGCTCAAAAAGTCTCTTTTAACTGTCCCTTTCTTTCATTGTTTGATAACTCTTTCGCCTATTAGTAGTTCACCGGGAGACAGCGGGGGCAGTCCGTAACGAGAAGTATGGCCCAATTTATCAAGTCTTTTACATTTCCTGGATCAACTTAGAATGTATTGTACGTCCATTATTTAGATCCCTACGTTCAATCAGATCTAGGTTACCCATAACTCGTCAAGGGTAAAACGTGAGTCCGCGGGCCTCATATATCGGTCAGATGGGGTACCCCGATGGAGACACGAGGCTCTATTTAGCTGCCACCTACTCGCTAACAATGAAATGAGTAGACGGCTTTTTCATAAGTAACTCAGCGCATGTGTGTCAAGTAGTCCAGAGGGAAATGAAAGAAAACAAGATAAAAGAAAGATCATGCAAGCAATGAGCCAACATGCGGACTATGATCCATTACAAACAACGATTTCTTTCTGGCTTGCTGCACAGCTGTAGGAACGGATCTGGACAAAAACAATAAGGAACTGCTCCTCTGGTAGAATCAAAATCGGGGAGCGGATCTTACCGGGACTCACGGGAGAAAGAAATACCTATGAATACATTTGCAGCGAGACTACCTGTATGCCGAGTGGCTCGTTTGAAGCTAACGCCCTGTCATACACAGATCCCCGGGAGGCGT
>NW_004441474.1:0-1005 GCF_000184155.1 Fragaria vesca subsp. vesca | reverse complement strand
TTGCAACCAATCTAATAAATCTAAGCGTAGTGCTTGGTGTGTTGATTTTTTTTGGAAGGGGGGTGTTAAGTGATTTATTAGATAATCGAAAACAGAGGATCTTGAAGACTATTCAAAATTCAGAAGAATTACGCGAGGGGGCCCTAAACCAGTTAGAAAAAGCCCGGGCCCGCTTACGGAAAGTAGAAATAGAAGCGAATCAGTTTCGAATGACTGGATACTCTGAAATAGAGCGAGAAAAATTAAATTTGATTAATGCAACTTCTAAGACTTTGGAACAGTTAGAAAATTACAAAAATGAAACCATTCATTTTGAACAACAAAGAGCAATTAATCAAGTTCGACAACGGGTTTTTCAACAAGCCTTACAGGGGGCTTTAGGAACTCTCAATAGTTGTTTGAACAACGAATTACATTTACGTACCATCAGTACTAATATTGGCATGTTGGACGGTGAAAGAAATAACGGATTAGTCCTTCTACTGCAGGCATTATTTTTTTTCTTTCAAAAAAAAAGAATACTCATGGTAACCCTTCGAGCAGATGAAATTAGTAATATTATCCGCGTAACGTATTGAGCAATATAACCGAGAGGTAAAGGTTTTTAAATACGGGTACTGTGCTTCAAGTAGGAGACGGCATTGCTCGTATTTATGGTCTTGATGAAGTAATGGCGGGTGAATTAGTAGAATTTGAAGAGGGTACGATAGGAATTGCTCTGAATTTGGAATCAAATAATGTTGGTGTTGTATTAATGGGTGACGGTTTGATGATACAAGAGGGGAGTTCTGTAAAAGCAACGGGAAGAATTGCTCAGATCCCAGTAAGCGAGGCGTTTTTAGGTCGTGTTGTAAATGCACTGGCTAAACCTATCGATGGTCGGGGTGAAATTTCATCCTCTGAATCCCGGTTAATTGAGTCTCCTGCTCCTGGTATTATTTCGAGACGTTCCGTATACGAGCCCCTTCAAACAGGACTTATTGCTATTGATTCGATGATCCCTAT
>NW_004441473.1:0-1005 GCF_000184155.1 Fragaria vesca subsp. vesca | reverse complement strand
GAATTTTAGGTTTTTATTGGATAACAGGTAGTTTTGAATTTCGAGATTTGTTTGAAATATTCAATAATTTGGTTTATAATAATGAAGTTAATACTTTATTTGTTACTTTCTGTGCCTTCCTTTTATTTGCCGGCGCAGTTGCTAAATCTGCTCAATTTCCCCTTCATGTCTGGTTACCCGATGCCATGGAAGGGCCTACCCCTATTTCGGCTCTTATACATGCTGCTACCATGGTAGCAGCAGGGATTTTTCTTGTAGCTAGGCTTCTTCCTCTTTTCATAGTTATACCTTACATATTAAATATAATATCTTTGATAGGTATAATAACATTATTTTTAGGAGCTACTTTAGCTCTTGCTCAAAAAGATATTAAGAGAGGTTTAGCTTATTCTACAATGTCTCAATTGGGTTATATGATGTTAGCTTTAGGTATGGGTTCTTATCGAGCTGCTTTATTTCATTTGATTACTCTATGCTTATTCGAAAGCATTGTTGTTTTTAGGATCTGGATCTATTATTCATTCGATGGAAGCTATTGTTGGATATTCTCCAGATAAAAGTCAGAATATGGTTCTTATGGGTGGTTTAAGAAAACATGTACCAATTACAAAAACGTCTTTTTTAATTAGGTACACTTTCTCTTTGTGGTATTCCACCTCTGGCTTGTTTTTGGTCCAAAGATGAAATTCTTAATGATAGTTGGTTGTATTCACCAATTTTTGCAATAATAGCTTATTCTACGGCAGGATTAACCGCTTTTTATTATGTTTCGGATCTATTTACTTACTTTTGAAGGACATTTAAACGTTTATTTTCAAAATTACAGTGGCAAAAAAAGCAGCTCATTCTATTCAATGTCTCTATGGGGTAAAGAAGGACCTAAAATTATGAAAAAAAACTTTCGTTTATTCGATTTATTAATGATGAAAAACAACGAAGGGGTTACTTTTTTAAACACATATCGAATTGATAGTAATGAAAATGTAAGAAGCATGGTGCAGCCTT
>NW_004441471.1:0-1164 GCF_000184155.1 Fragaria vesca subsp. vesca | reverse complement strand
CGATGTTGATAAGAATTCTGATGAAGTCATTACCAAATATAAAAAGATGACTGGAAATAGAGATAAAAATCATTATGATTTGTTTGTTCCTGAAAATCTTTTATCACCGAGACTTCGGAGAGAATTTAGAATTCTAATTTGTTTCAATTTTAGGAATAGAAATGATATCCATAAAAAATTCAGCATTAGGGAATGGGAATAAGGTAAACCATCAGGTTTTGGATAAAAGCAAAGGATATAAAAGGAACTGATTAAATTAAAGTTATTTCTGTGGCCCAATTATCGATTAGAAGATTTAGCTTGTATGAATCGGTATTGGTTTGATAGCAATAACGGCAGTCGTTTCGGTATGGTAAGGATACACATGTATCCGCGATTGAAAATTCATTAATAGTAAATTTTTGCTATCTTTCTCATATCGCAGCGGGTCTATGACGACAAAAAGGTGCACACATTCATTGTCTTACATTCCATTCTGATACATGATACTAATTCAATGACATATCAATTCGATACTAAGAAAAGAAATGAATCAATAAATCTTCTGATTTTAGGACTTACGTTTTTATCTTTTTGGAGTACGGAAATAATAAGTCCTTTTTGTTATACCTTTTACAAATCGAATTTTTGAAATTAAAATCGGATTGATTTAATCAAATTACGAAATTAAAGCGAAATTAAGATTATTGTCTATACCAAACTAAACAAGTGACATTATTATTACTGATCAATAAAGATATCTATCAATCAAAATATCTTAAAATAAAGAAGGGGTTTTCTTTTATGGTAAAAATTCATTCATCTCAGTTATTTCACAAGAAGAAAAAGAAGAAAACAGGGGTTCTGTTGAATTTCAAATATTTAGTTTCACCAATAGGATACGAAGACTTACTTCACATTTACAATTACACAAAAAAGACTATTTATCTCAGAGAGGTCTGCGTAAAATTTTGGGAAAACGCCAACGACTGCTATCTTATTTGTCAAAGAAAAATAGAATAGGTTATAAAGAATTAATTAATCGGTTGGATATTCGGGAATCAAAAACTCGTTAATTTGAAGAAGCATTTTGAATTATTTGATTTATTAGATCTTGAATTTGAATGAACTTTTTTTCGTTTTCAGCAATTCATGAAAAAATGAATTAAGGAAAAACCTATGAAT
>NW_004441470.1:0-1052 GCF_000184155.1 Fragaria vesca subsp. vesca | reverse complement strand
GTCTACAGTGTCATTGTAGAGAATCCCTTTTTGTTTTCCATATTTTATTTCTTCCATTGATATACACAAATATCTTGTCATTTCTTCTTTTTGGTCTCATATAACATATATTTATATTCAAAATAGTATATAGTAACGGACTTCTATTATATATTATTTATATTATATTTATTATATTTTTTTATATTATATTTATTATATTTAAAGTATGAATAATATGGGACCCTATAAAAAATAATGACTATTTTTCGAGAATTTCTGGCCTAAAGGGCATGCTTGTTTCTTTTAAGATTAAGAAAATATGATCTATTTTGTACATTTCAACTTGAATTAGGGATTCCGCGTACAAATAAAAGCGGTCAGTCATTAAGTACATATACACATCTGGTTATATATGTATTAGCATTATGTATTAGAAATAATAAAGAAGGAGGAGAATTAAAATGCGAGATCTAAAAACAATATCTCTCTGTGGCACCGGTAGTAAGTACTCTATGGTTCGGTATCTTTAGCAGGTTTATTGATAGAGATCTAATCGTTTTTTTCCGGATGCGTTGATATTCCCCTTTTTTTAATTCTAGTTATTGATATATAGGGGGGGGAGAGGATTAGAGATAGAATCAAATATCTGTAACTAAACCCCTCCCTTCTTTTTTTCGAATATACGTTAGAAAAACAAAAAGGGGATTCCCCCTCGGTGAAACTAGTAACTCGGGCCGAGCTCAAATTAAAATAAAATTAATAAAAAATAGAGTGAAATGTTATGATTGGGGCAACAATATCATACAAGATACTTAAATAAAAATGAAATGTTGTTCGGAAATTTAAAATTATAAATCTAGTAATGTAATATAGTTAGAAATCATTATATTACTTACTTATTAATATATTGATTTATTGCAACGAAATCTTTCTTTCATAATTAGATTTCGAGTTACCTGTTTTTTTGTTCCTTTCTTCTTCCTCATTTCGGATCGTAAATTTAAAGAATTGAATGAATCAAAAACTAAAGGAGGCTCATGGCCAAGGGTAAAGATGTCCGAGTAACGGTG
>NW_004441469.1:0-1071 GCF_000184155.1 Fragaria vesca subsp. vesca | reverse complement strand
GAATCGAGTACTTCTTAAGCGGGAAGTCAGGTTTAGTAGAAGGGTAGGATCCTGTAGGGTTAGAATCTTTGTTAGCAGTCTAGGGCGATGGCGAAGGTTTTAGCCCGTGGGCGATCTAATCATAGGAATGATAATAGGATAGGGCGGTCAATTAGTCCGGTGGCGACATTCAGAATAGCTTCGAATATGTTCTGGTGTTGATACGGTGGGTTTACAAAGGAGAACTAGCTAACGAAGCCTTTAGTACTGACCCGTAGTACGTACTCTTTCGAAGTCCTCATAGTTGAACTAGTATGTGTTTGTTTTCTCGGGTTTGCTCGCATTTGAGAGCCTTACCGCTTCAATGTTTATACTTCCGGAGTGAGTCCCACGAGATAGATCAGATCCTTAGGAAGGGGCTGGTAGCCTCCTGTGGTCTAGGTTGCACCAGGAAGGGAAATTGCACGCACGGGACAGAAGATAAGTTTCCGTTTCCTTTTTATTAGTCTGAGTTCATCTTTTCCGTCTTTCTAAGCGTGTACACACACTGAAAAAGGAAGAATAAGATCCCTTTCTATTAAAATTAAGGTAGCTCACTGGAGGCAAGCAACGAAGTGCCATAGGGTTAAGGAGAAACTTATACTGAAGTAGGTACAATACTCTTTGTGGATCAATCAATCTATAGAGTTCATAGAGAAGAAAACCTGAGATTAGAGTTGGAGAAAGCCGCATAGAATACCAAAGCAAAGGCGAAGGTTACATCTCAGTCGAAAGCGGTTAATCCGGATCCATTTCATAAGTGGACTCTCCCCGGGGGTATATCCATCTCAAAGGTCTTCGCTCGGTTCCATAGTCCAATCTAAAGCCTGTGAGGCTGGAAACTTCTACAACAATCTTACATATATATTTCCATCACCACAAGAAAGGATACGATACAGTAAATGGAGAATCCCCCTTTAAATAGGTTAAATAGGTTGACTCTCGGTTAATTCGGGCTAAAGCCAGTCGTCCTTCTGAAAGGTCCTCTTCTATGGCTCAAGGTTCAAGCTAAATCAACTTCCTTTTCTCACTTAAGCGGATAAGTCAAATCAA
>NW_004441467.1:0-1179 GCF_000184155.1 Fragaria vesca subsp. vesca | reverse complement strand
GGCCAGGGGGCCATTCCCTTGACGCGTACTGATGAGAATTTGACTCCACAAGAAATTGAGCAAAAAGCTGCTGAATTGGCCTATTTCTTGCGCGTACCAATTGAAGTATTTTGAAAAAAGTAACTGAAAACGGAATCCTTTGCAAGAGGGAAAAAACTCAAGAACCTTCTTTTTTTCTATACCACAACTTAACGTAACGGAAATTTGTTCTGAATGCCTATTCGAGCCAAAGTAAACGTATACGAAGCAACCCTAAAACGAAAATTTTTGTGTCTATCATTTTTTTTTGTAAATATTTGATATTTTATTTAATAGAACGGCTAGACTCTTTCATCTCCAAATCCAACTAACTATATTAATTTTTAATTTGAAGTGGGCTCTTTTTTATTCTATTTCTGTATTCTTTCTAGATTCAAGGACTAATCTAACCACTCTACTGCATCACAAATAAAAACTTCGAAATAGATTAATGGGCTCGATGACGTGGGATATAACTTATGCTTGATAGAAATATTAGTATCATATAAAGTCGACGCACGGGGTGAGTTCATTAAAAACTTCAAAAAATTCACAGACGAAAAAAATGGCAAAAAAGAAAGTATTAAATTTCCCTTCTATATCTTGCATTTATAGTATTTTTGCCTTGGTGGATACTCTCTCTCATTTAAAAAAAAGTCTGGAATCTTGGATTACTAATTGGTGGGATATTAAGCAATCCGAAATTTTTTTGAATGATATTCAAGAAAAGAGTATTCTAAAAAAAATTCATAGACTTAGAGGAACTCCTTCGTTTGGAGGAAATGATAAAGGAATACCCAGAAACGCATTTACAAAAGCTTCGCGTCGAAATCTACAAAGAAACGACCCAGTTGATCAAGATGCACAATGAGGATCGTATCCATACAATTTTACACTTCTCGACAAATATAATCTGTTTCGTTATTCTAAGTGGTTATTCTATTCTAGGTAATGAAGAACTTGTTATTCTTAACTCTTGGGTTCAAGAATTCCTATATAACTTAAGCGACACAATAAAAGCTTTTTCTATTCTTTTATTAACTGATTTATGTATAGGATTCCATTCGCCCCACGGTTGGGAATTAATGATTGGCTCTGTCTACAAAGATTTTGGATTTGCTCATAATGATCAAATTATATCCGGTTCTTGTTTCTACTTTT
>NW_004441466.1:0-1021 GCF_000184155.1 Fragaria vesca subsp. vesca | reverse complement strand
TATTCAACCAACCCCAATCCTTTTACCTATTAACATTTTAGAAGATTTCACAAAACCGTTATCGCTTAGTTTTCGACTTTTCGGAAATATTTTAGCTGATGAATTAGTAGTTGTTGTTCTTGTTTCTTTAGTACCTTTAGTAGTTCCTATACCTGTCATGTTCCTTGGATTATTTACAAGCGGTATTCAAGCTCTTATTTTTGCAACCCTAGCTGCGGCTTATATAGGCGAGTCCATGGAAGGTCATCATTGACTAGTTTCCGACGCAGTTTTTTTTAGCTTAGCCTGACGCAATGTATGCGCCGTTTAAGGTAATCCACTTAGGGAAGATAAATATAAGGTATAAATAAAGATATAAACGATCTAGAGTAATTGTAAAAAAGGTACGATATTTTTGAGTTGTAAAAAAACAATGGATTGGTTTGCGTAGGAAGGGGGGGTCGAGCTAGGTGTATATAATCTAATACGCTATAAGACAACTCTTGTGAATCTTTCGAAGAATGATTCGAGAATCCCGATGACTTTAAGATACAATATTTGGTTTACGGTTTGGGGGAAAACATGTATATGTGATATTAGACATTAACTAGGTATATATGAACTAAAGATATATCTAATTTGTCTTACTATTGTGAATTTAGATAGGGATTTCAATAGAAGCCTTTCCGTTTCGTCTGTTATTGTGAATTGAATATTGGTTGATTGTATCATTAACTATTTCTTTATTTTTGTTTTTGGCACGAGGAAAACTTATCATGAATCCACTGATTTCTGCCGCTTCCGTTATTGCTGCTGGATTGGCTGTCGGGCTTGCTTCTATTGGACCTGGGGTTGGTCAAGGTACTGCTGCGGGACAGGCT
Source organism: Fragaria vesca subsp. vesca (assembly GCF_000184155.1). Lineage (NCBI taxonomy): Eukaryota > Viridiplantae > Streptophyta > Magnoliopsida > Rosales > Rosaceae > Fragaria > Fragaria vesca. Next base: position 161 of record NW_004441466.1, on the reverse strand, counting down.
GTAGAAGGGATCGCGAGACAACCAGAGGCGGAAGGAAAAATACGGGGTACTTTATTGCTTAGTCTAGCTTTCATGGAAGCTTTAACAATTTATGGGCTGGTTGTAGCATTAGCTCTTTTATTTGCGAATCCTTTTGTTTAATCCTAAAAACACATATTTTT
>NW_004441465.1:0-1004 GCF_000184155.1 Fragaria vesca subsp. vesca | reverse complement strand
TGTTTAAGAAGAGAGAATCGTTGGTTCCTTATAGTCATGAGTATAAGGCACTGAAGGAAAGAGGCGAACTAACTAAGCCCCCTCTGAGCAGGGGGTTTCGAAGAAGAAAAAAGATTCCGGGATGGTCCAATCGGGTGAACCAATTCTTATCCTTCCCCTCTCACCGCGCAGAGACGAAAGGGAATCGGTCAGACCTCGCGCAAACCCTTGCTCAAAGAGTCCGCCAAGGGGATATTGTAACGCGAGATGATCTTTTTCTACTAGTAGATCAATTACAAAGCCCTGCTAGTGAATTCTATCTCCAAGCCTTGACTCTTCTTTTAACCGGGCTCACACAAGTAAGTGAAGGACCCCCTTTGGCCTTTCTGAAGTGTGGCCCGGGGATAAGGAATCAATAATTCGAATAGAGAATAGACGGTTTACGAGTTCCATCCTTAGAACGTGTGATCATGGCATCTGACTCGGGAAATGACTTAATCAATAGAGAGAAATCTGTCCTTTTAGCTAGCCTTTTTTTATCTACGATACCAGCATCCACTTCTTCAACTCGAGCAATCACATCCTTCAACGGCAGCTGAAATAGCAGGGGATCTTGCTAACTGTGCTTATTCTGCTTCCTATAAAAGAGAATCTCTCTGTCAACAAAAGCGCTTGGTCACATTCATTCAACCATCAACCATTTCACCGCTCCTACCTTCTTTCTTTTCGTGTAGTGGGACTCCTTCTTCGTCAGTCAGAGACAGCAGCAGATAAGAGAATCGCTAATGGTTCTCTTATACGAAACTTTATTTACCCCGGGGTTCCTTCCCTCGCTTAATCGGAATCTCACTCACTCTTTAGTTTCAATGCTAAATGGGAGCCTAGTTCAATGGCAGCTTTCTTCCTAAACAGGAGAGTTCGAAGGCCCTTCTCTGCGGATTCGTCCTAAGATAAGGAAGAGCTTAACCACACCAAAGCTAATTCAACTTCCGGAGCAGTCGAAAGAGGAAACAGATTCAACAAGA
>NW_004441461.1:0-1041 GCF_000184155.1 Fragaria vesca subsp. vesca | reverse complement strand
TATATAATATATATATAAATAGAATTATTATATATGAATTTGAAAATATCTTTTTAACAATATAAGATTAAAATAAAAATATTAATATAAAACAATAAAAAAAATAACAGGTACAAATATTAAATCGAGGTACCCACTCAATGATAACTCTCAACAACTTTCCCTCCATTTTTGTGCCTTTAGTGGGCTTAGTATTTCCGGCAATTGCAATGGTTTCTTTATCTCTTCATGTTCAAAAAAACAAGATTTTTTAGATACTATCAGGGACAACTCTTATCCATTTTTTTTTTCTAAAGCTTACTTTGATCATAACACCCCTATCTATTTAGTAGAATAGGGTATAACATGTGGCTTCTTTCGAGCATAAGCTCTTATGTATGCGTAAACATGATATAAGGGTAAATGGATTATAACAATTTTCAAGCGGATCCGTAGCGAGAAGAATTTCGGAAATGTAAAGTCAATATATCTATATGTGGATATCTACAGGAAATCGTATGAAAGAGATGTTATTGTTTTAGTTTGGTATCTAAGTAATTCGATGAATTTTTCTAAAATTAAAAGGTTCACATCATAGTAATAGCTGGTTGATGAGAGTTACTTCGGAAACAAAAAAAGTAAAATAAAAATTCTTTTTGTTATTCTTCCAATTCCATAAAATGNAACTAGGTCTAGTGAGAGTATGAGTTGGCGATCAGAACGTATATGGATAGAACTTATAGCGGGATCTCGAAAAATAAGTAATTTCGGTTGGGCCCTCATTCTTTTTTTAGGTTCATTAGGGTTTGTATTGGTTGGAACCTCCAGTTATTTTGGTAGGAATTTTATATCTTTATTTCCTTCTCAGCAATAAATTTTTTTCCGCAGGGGATCGTGATGTCTTTCTATGGGATCGCGGGTCTCTTTATTAGCTCCTACTTGTGGTGCACAATTTTTGTGGAATGTAGGTAGTGGTTATGATCGATTCGATATAAAAGAGGGCATAGTGTGTATTTTTCGTTGGGGATTTCCTGGAAAAAACCGTCGCATATTCCTGCGATT
>NW_004441459.1:0-1020 GCF_000184155.1 Fragaria vesca subsp. vesca | reverse complement strand
AATCTAATATTTTTTTTCCCTCTCTCTTACTGATGATAAAATGATAATAAAAAACGAAAGGTCCTTGCTGGAAAACTTTCTGTTTTTCAAAATGCAAATAATTATATCGGATAGGAAATTTTTCAATCAATTAAATCTTTGTAACGAACCCCTATGAGTTCTTGGTACTTGAAGAAGTGTGAAATTGTTGAATTTATTATCACTATTATCTTACTTGAAGATACAGATTCAAAATAACTTGTTTCTTCGTATTATATTTATTTATTCGTGTTATATTAGTTATAATTTAGTTAACTAATTTGATTTTTACAAAAATAGAAAAATAGTTTAAAATTTACAATGATTAAGAAAATAGAATTTCCAATATTAAATTCTATTAATCTCTATTAATCTAAAAAAATGGGGTTAAATTAATTTATTCTTGCTGATACTCTCCGTTTTTCATATAGAAGAAAAGGTATAGATTACTATGTATACAACCGAACCAATGATTATTCACGATTCCATAATTGAATCAATTACATATGGGTTCCAAACTGAAGGAATGTTATGGTAAAACTTCGTTTAAAACGATGTGGTAGAAAGCAACGTGCGACTTGAAGGACATGATCCGCTGTGGAGTCTTACATCCACCATTTTTATATATATTATATAGGAATATATAGGAATGAAAGTGCTCTTGGCTCGACATCATTTGTTCTATTCCGCTGTAACCCCCTTTTTTTTTGGGGGGGGGTGGTATAATATAGTATAGGATGGAGCTCGAGTAGAAAGTATTTTTTTCTTTTTCAGGGGCAAGAATCTAGGGTTAGTATCAATCAACAAATTGGAACAACTTCGTAAGTATATTTTCGATACATAAACTTAAAGGGGCCCATTCGAGAAAATTTCCAATTCCAAGGGAAGGTTTGAAATTGGTAAAACTTTTTCGATCAAATCAAAAGGAAAGTGTATTACGCAGGAATCCAACATTTGTATGATTCTTTTGACAGAAGGAAATCGCAAAAAATGGTATGTTGC
>NW_004441458.1:0-1021 GCF_000184155.1 Fragaria vesca subsp. vesca | reverse complement strand
AAAAACAAAGGATGAATTCTACTTTAAAGAGACACGCTATAAAAATAGACCCGCTTATGAAACTTATTATCTGGATGGGACTCAAGAACAAGAAAATTCGAAGTTACAAATATTTAAAGAAAAAAAGGATCTCTTCCTAATTTTTTTTTATTTTAGTTTAATATTAATATAATAAATTTTAGTTTAATATTAATATAATAATTTAATTAAAAAATAAAAAAAATACACTAAAAAATTAAAACATAAGATACATACACTAAAAGATAAGAAGAAATTCGACCGCCCCCTACATATTTGATACATTCTCCTACGAAAAACTTACAATACCTACTCCATTCGTAATTCCATCGATTACTCGTCTATCAAAAAAATGAGTTAATTCGGCTAATTTTCTTATACACTTAGTTAAGGAGATTGTATAAAAAACATCTATGTAACCGCGATTATATGACCAATCATATATCACATTTATTATTTTCCCTCCCAAAACTTGCATTTTATTAGGAACCCTTTTAACAAATAGAATTAAATAAATTCAAATTTTGTAAAGATGAATAAACAGGCTTATATAAAAAGGACGCTATAAGTATTCCGCAATAAGCTATACTGACTGAAAAAACTGCGTTTATAAGAAATTCATACCAATCGACAGAATGGGTTCGGTTTTGATGTAAAAGGTTTATGGACGGAGTTAATAATTTGGATAATATATCTAACCCCACCCCTTCCTGATTGAAGAAAGGAATTCCTACGGCCCCAACGAATAACGTAAATAAAACCAATACAAGCATGGGAAATAGCATAGTGTTGTCCGACTCATAGGGATATGAGAAAGTTTTTTTAGTGCTAAAATGAGTAATACTAATAAAAGGCTGCACCATGCTTCTTACATTTTCATTACTATCAATTCGATATGTGTTTAAAAAAGTAACCCCTTCGTTGTTTTTCATCATTAATAAATCGAATAAACGAAAGTTTTTTTTCATAATTTTAGGTCCTTCTTTACCCCATAGAGACATTG
>NW_004441457.1:0-1050 GCF_000184155.1 Fragaria vesca subsp. vesca | reverse complement strand
GGGCGAACTGCTAGTTTTCGGATACGAGATATTCACCCCAGTCACTACGGACGCATTTGCCCTATTGACACGTCTGAAGGAATCAATGTTGGACTTATTGGATCCTTAGCAATTCATGCGAAGATTGGTTATTGGGGGTCTCTAGAAAGTCCGTTTTATGAAATTTCTGAGAGATCAAAAAAAGTACGGATGCTCTATTTATCACCAAGTAAAGATGAATACTATATGATAGCGGCAGGAAATTCTTTGGGCTTGAATCGAGGTATTCAGGAAGAACAGGTTGTTCCAGCTCGATACCGTCAAGAATTCCTGACTGTTGAATGGGAACAGGTTCATCTTCGAAGTATTTTTCCCTTCCAATATTTTTCTATTGGAGCTTCCCTGATTCCTTTTATTGAGCATAATGATGCGAATCGAGCTTTAATGAGTTCTAATATGCAACGTCAAGCAGTTCCGCTCTCTCGGTCTGAAAAGTGCATTGTTGGTAACTGGGTTGGAACGCCAAGTGGCTTTAGATTCGGGGGTTACTGCTATAGCCGAACATGAGGGAAAATCATTTATACCGATACTGACAAGATAATTTTATCGGGCAATGGGGATACTCTAAACATTCCATTAGTTATATACCAACGTTCCAACAAAATACGTGTATGCACAAAACCCCAGGTTCAGCGAGGTAAATGTATTAAAAAGGGACAAGTTTTAGCGGACGGTGCTGCTACGGTTGGTGGCGAACTCGCTTTGGGAAAAAATGTATTAGTAGCTTATATGCCGTGGGAGGGTTACAATTCTGAAGATGCGGTACTTATTAGTGAGCGTCTGGTATATGGAGATATTTATACTTCTTTTCACATAAGGAAATATGAAATTCAGACTCATGTGACAAGCAACGGTCCTGAAAGAATCACTAATGAAATACCACATCTAGAAGCCCATTTACTCCGCAATTTAGACAAAAACGGAATTGTGAGGCTGGGGTCTTGGGTAAAGACGGGTGATATTTTAGTAGGTAAATTAACGCCGCAGATGGCGAAAGAATCGTCATATGCT
>NW_004441456.1:0-1022 GCF_000184155.1 Fragaria vesca subsp. vesca | reverse complement strand
ACATCATAGACAGTACGATTGAGTTCAAGATCAAAATATCCCACCGCGATAGAAGGCAAAAAAGAAAGACTTCCTTCTTGCATTACGATTTCAAAGTTGTAGGTGACCTTCCCCATGCACCTATTATCCCAAGATCAGGTTACAAAGCTGCCCCTTCTCTAACCACTAAAGGCTGTTCACGAGAAAGTCAGAAGGTCATAGAGATTCTTTTCCTCTACAGCCCAGTCTTCTAACTATCCAAACTGGATGAATCCGAGATGAGTCCCTGGTTTTGGGGTTCCGAGGTCAACCCCTTTGTAGGTTAGGTTCTTAGTCGATACAGACTTTCCGGTTCAAAAAATGCGTTATTTAGCACGTTTCCAGACCCAGCAATGGTTCCCTCAAGGGTCCTAAGATGGCGATACAGTCCACGAAAATGTCCTTTGAGACAGGATCCTTTGTTGACCATCGACCGGTTGCCACAAGATCAGAAGATCCGGATTGTCCTATCCCATGGCTGATTGGTGCACCTATTGACTCTTCCTTCAGCCGATATAAACAGCTCCATATTAGCGAATTGCCTCTGACTTACNCTTTTTATACGCCATTCTTCGAATCTCGAAAGAGGCTACGCCCCTCCTTGCCTAAGAGTTCTTGCTTCAGTTAACTTGCCTTGCTAATGGTTGGAAGTCTTACTGCTACTGTCGGTCCTAGCAATCGGCTGCCTAGTTGTAGGCTTACTTTCGCTCCTCTACCCGTCCACCTTTTCGGCTTAGGCCTATGGGTTTAGAAAGCGAGAGTTCTTTCGTAGAGCTCAGAAGGCGACAAAGCGTATCCTCTACTCGCCTGACCGAAGAGAAGTCCTTTTGAAAGTCCTAGTCTTGAGGTGTCCCATTGGCTTTCTTCAAACCTCTTCCTATTCATGATAAGGAAGCGCCGACTGAGAAGGCCTAGGGCAGTTCTTACTTTCTAGTTCTGCGGCTAAACGGGGAAGACAGCTACCATTCATTTATCGAAAAGGCCACCAGGGCTAACGAAGTCCC
>NW_004441455.1:0-1031 GCF_000184155.1 Fragaria vesca subsp. vesca | reverse complement strand
TTGGACAGTTGGCACTGGAATGATAGCAAGCATCCCCTCTTCTCTTTCCTGGTATGAAAGAAGGAGCTAGGATCAATCTCCTTCACAGTGTCCTTTCGCGTACTCCTCTGTCTCTTTCCTCTCTTCAATTATCGAGACCAGTAAATACAAAGATCTAGTCATCTCCTTCTAAGAAGTAAAATCTCCTTCCTATATTTTATTCTAAAAAGAAAGAATAAGAGTAAGAAAAAATATGTATACTCTATTGGAGAGCCTATAGAGATAAAACCCGGACCCCCTTGGGTATGGGTTCATTTATCTCTACTAACCCTGGTGAAATCCAGATTAGAGGCTTGTCTCTCCCAAGTAGGTAAGTTACACGCCTCATTTGTAGGTAGTGTAATGGTCAGATTTTAACCGCTTATTTCTATGGGGGAGTTAAAGGTAGGGGGAAATCCCTACCACGGTAATAGCCGCCAGGGTGGTGAGATGGTGAGGGTGTTCGTATCACTCAATCCATCTCACTTATGAGTTATGCAGTCTAAGCGATACACCTAGTATTCGTATACAAACAGTAATTAAACCTATGTTGTCTCCTAAATACGTACTAAACTCACATTTAATCTTGCTCGTCGTTCAGTACGGGTTTTAGCTGGTCTTAGTTGTTCATTACCTGGATTTACCGGTCTTAGTTGTTCATTACCTGGATTTACCTGTTCATTACCTGGATTTACCGGTCTTAGTTGTTCATTACCTGGATTTACCTGTTTTAGTTGTTCATTACGTGGATTTGCGGGTAGCGGTAGTAATACGAATAAATATCTCGATAGAGAAGATATGCACTTTCTACTTGATGAAACAAACCCCAATTCCATAGTTCTGGATCGGGGTTCTCTATTAAAAAGTATTGATCTTTTGTTATGCTATTTAGGAGATCTATTTATTAAGAGATCGTCAGCAGATAATATTAGAGATCTATATAAGAAAGTGTCAGTAGATGAGATTAGTTCAATAAAAAAAGAAATCGAAAATGGTTCTTTTATTTTCTCTCC
>NW_004441454.1:0-1066 GCF_000184155.1 Fragaria vesca subsp. vesca | reverse complement strand
CGACCCTAAACGATGGGAAGCGCCCCTTACGATATATAAAAAACAATCGATTTGAAAATGCTGTAAGAACTGAAATGTCACAATATTTTTTTTTTATACATGTCAAAGTGATGGAAAGAAAGAATAGCTTTTAGTACCCCCCCCAGTTTGGCAACTTTTTTTGGAAATGATGCAAAGAAAGACATCTCTGTTCCCAAAGGAAAAAGCCCCCTCTAATGAATTTTATAATCAGTGGAGTTATACCAATGAACATAAACAGAAAAATATAAGCAAAAATTTTATAAATAGAGTAAAAACCCTAGATAAAAACCTAGCTCAAACTCTCTACTAAAGAATCTGTTGTTTTGAATGTACTCGAAAAAAGAACTCGGTTGTGTAATGATAAGACTAAAAAAGAATATTTACCAAAAATATACGATCCTTTCTTAAATGGACCCTATCGTGGACGAATCAAAAAATTGTTTTCACTATCAATTAAAAATGAAATTTCTAGTTCTAGAAAAATTATATGGAAAGGTTTTTGATAAATAAGATTCATAGTATCCTTCTTATTATTAATCGCCTAGAATTTGAACAAAAACTAAATCTATTTGATAGAAAAACATATGTAAAGCTAAATGGATTATTTATTGAACTTAATCAATGAATTTGCTGTAAAATCAACATCAAGTTTAAATTTTAAAAGACCTTTTTTAGTTCCTGAACACGAACAAGTAAGAATTGATTCAGAAGATAGAATCAAAATTTTCAAATTTTTATTTGATGCAGATATAAACTCTTCCCAAAATGAGAAAAACGATAAAAAAAAAATCTATTGCACTAAAAGAAATCCATAAAAAAAGTCCCTCGATGGTCATACAAATTAATTAACGATTTGGAACAACAGGAGGGAGAAAACCCGGAAAGTGGAGTAGAAAATCATCAGATTCGCTCAAGAAAAGCAAAACGTGTAGTTATTTTTACTGATAACCAACAGAATACTGATACTTATAGTAATACCCAAGAAACTAATAATACTGATCAACCAGACGAAGTAGCTTTGATACGTTATTCACAACAATCGGAT
>NW_004441453.1:0-1056 GCF_000184155.1 Fragaria vesca subsp. vesca | reverse complement strand
CTACAAAGATTTTGGATTTGCTCATAATGATCAAATTATATCCGGTCTTGTTTCTACTTTTCCAGTCATTTTAGATACAATTTTTAAATATTGGATCTTTCGTTATTTAAATCGTGTATCTCCTTCACTTGTGGTGATTTATCATTCAATGAATGACTGAAAAATTATCGAACGGCCCAATTATAATATTTGTTACTTTGTACATAAGCAAAACACTCAAAATTGTACCTATTCTTTCTACCCAGTAAAGGGGTTTCTCCAATATTTCAGAAAAATTATTTCAGTAAATATCAAAATTATAGATAGGGAACTCTACTAGTGACCTACCTAATTTTATTGTAGAAAATTTCGGGATCAATGATTGGACCATGCAAACTAAAAAAACCTTTTACGTCGATAAAGAAAGAGATTACTCGATCCATTTCCCTATCGCTCATCATATATATAATAACTCAGGCACCCACTTTCAAATGCCTATCCCGTTTTTGCACAGCAGGGTTATGAAAATCCACGAGAAGCAACGGGTCCGTATTGTATGTGCCAATTGCCATTTAGCTAATAAACCCGTGGATATCGAGGTTCCACAAGCGGTACTTCCGGATACTGTATTTGAAGCAGTTGTTCGAATTCCCTATGATCTGCAAGTGAAACAAGTTCTTGCTAATGGTAAAAAAGGAGCTTTAAATGTGGGGGCTGTTCTTATTTTACCCGAGGGATTTGAACTAGCCCCGCCCGATCGTATTTCGCCCGAGATTAAAGAAAAGATGGAAATCTGTCTTTTCAAAGTTACCGCCCTACTAAAAAAAATATTCTTGTGATAGGTCCTGTTCCTGGTCAGAAATATAGTGAAATCACCTTTCCTATTCTTTCCCCGGACCCTGCTACTAATAAAGATGTTCACTTCTTAAAATATCCCATATACGTAGGCGGGAACAGAGGAAGGGGTCAGATTTATCCCGACGGGAGCAAGAGTAACAATAATGTTTATAATGCTACAGCAGCGGGTATAATAAGCAAAATTATACGAAAAGAAAAGGGGGGGATACGAAATAACCA
>NW_004441452.1:0-1104 GCF_000184155.1 Fragaria vesca subsp. vesca | reverse complement strand
TTACCTTATTTCCTCGATGAGGAAGAAAGAAAATTAAGGAACCCGCGGATATTGGCAAAACTACAACTAGCGTTAACCAAGGAAAATTATTCATAGTAAAAACAAAATAAACTTGGACCAGAAAAACCCGTGCTCGAAATAAATATATTTTGAGCGCGGGTTTTTGTTGATAAAGGTAAAAAAATCAAATGTATTCGAGTAGGGTTTTCTGGAACGTATTAATAAGCTAGACCCATACTGCGAGTTGTTTCATGCCATAAATAAACGCGAACACTCAAGAAATCCGTTGGACAGGCGGATTCACATCTCTTACAACCGACACAGTCCTCTGTTCTTGGAGCAGAAGCGATTTGCTTAGCTTTACATCCGTCCCAAGGTATCATTTCTAATACATCGGTTGGGCAAGCTCGCACTACATTGAGTACACCCTATACACGTATCATAAATCTTTACTGAATGTGACATTGGATCTATAATTTTTAAACGTCAGAAAATTTCTATCTAGTAAACTTGTAAATGAATCATATATTTAGACACCAGATGAATCAATAATTTACCAGAAATTTTGTAAGCAATTTACTTCTGGATCGACCCGTGCGATAGAGCCAAGATACTTTGATTTCTTAAATTTTCGAAAAAAAAAATAATGAATTAAATTTAATGTATGGTCATGTTAATTCGAATTTATAAATATTGTAATTTCTATGATTAATACTACTTATTCAACAAATTCGATTGATTGATACGAGTTGATTTTCTGTTACGATAAATTGACGAAACAATAGCCAGTCCAATAGCTGCTTCAGCGGCGGCAATAGCTATAACAAAAATTGAGAAAATATTTCCTTTTAATTGCCGGCTATCAAAAAATCAGAAAATGTTACGAAATTAATATTAACTGCATTTAGTATAAGTTCAAGACACATAAGGGCTCTAACCATATTTCGGCTAGTGATCAAGCCATAGATACCGATAGAAAATAAGTAGGCACTCAAAACAAGTACATGCTCGAGCATCATTGACTAACTCCTGATCAATTTTGATTCATTTCAATATGAACTGAACAACAATTCAACAGATTCAATTGACTAGAATATAAAGTGC
>NW_004441451.1:0-1047 GCF_000184155.1 Fragaria vesca subsp. vesca | reverse complement strand
TGAAATGCAAATAGGGATCAGAAATGTGGTCAATATCACGAAGAATAAAGAGATACCGTCTATACCCAAATAAAAATTTATGTTTTCATAGGGAAGCCATCGAAGGCTTTCCACAAATTGAGATTTGGCCGTAGAAGGATCAAATTGTATCCGAGGAACAGGGGGATACAAAAAGTAAATAAGAGAGGCACACAGACCAATTAATCGTATCGGCCGTATTCTTGAATTTGGAATGAAAAGAGGAATAATGCTTCCTAGCACGGGACATAGAATAAGACCACTTAGATCAGAATAGCATTCACAGAAATAGTTCTAACATAGAGTAGAATCGAACATTAAAGAGATTAGGTGACAACAGTAAAAGGGGCGGCCTAATTCCAATACAATAGGGGTCTATTGGTGCAAGTCAGCTGAACACCATGATTGATGAGTAGGTAGGTGGGTTAGGTGCACCTCTCGCCCGGTGGGAAGTAATGAGGCTAGTCTCCCCCCCCCCCCTGAATGAAGAAGTAGTGGGCCCCCCTTCCCGCGTATGCGCCTTTATTTAGTATTCTTTCTATTTTTGAATTCTTTATGCAACGGTCTAAAAAAATATCTCTGGCAAAACAAAACGCAATTCGTCGAAGGGTCTTTCTTTCAATCCAAATAATAGAACAAAGAAACCACTACAAAAATGAAAGTTAGATAAAGAAGTTTCAGTAAGAACTAGCACTAGACTTCTTCCCCCCTTTCTACTTTTCCTCTCTCCTTTTGTTTGTGCTTCTACCCGGGCTTTTCATTCTGTAGAGACCCGAGGAATTTTTATAATAATTTTTGTAGAAAGGTGAGGCGGCATACGTAAACAAAAATCCAGGATGACGACTTTCAAAAAACGAGTAAGGGACGGGGAGGCCCTCGAAACCAAACGAGACTAAAAGGAACATGGGAATTAGCACCATTCCTATGATTTGTCTCGAAAAGCCAACGGGCAGCCCTCTCTCTCTTTTTGGGGGGAAGTATCCCAATTCTTTTTTACAGGCCTGCCGCCTCCCTTGGTTCTTGGGGAAG
>NW_004441450.1:0-1149 GCF_000184155.1 Fragaria vesca subsp. vesca | reverse complement strand
CCGATCAAGTGAGGCCGGAAAGACAGGCTAGTGGACTCCTCTGTCCCTTGCCCCTTTCCATCAAAAACAAACCAAGCCCCAGAAGCCGATATGAAAGGCTTCGGTCGTGATAAAGGGAGCCCGTCACAAAAAGACCAAAGCATGATTGTTCTGTCCCGGGTGCCTCCCTCCTATTATGTAAACGTAAGGGCGGTGGTTCAGTGGCTAGAGGTAAAAGACTCTCCGGGCCAATTATTTTTCCCGAAAAACCCGTACCGTAGCAAAAGCCGATAGCTTCTTATCGGGAGGAAGACGACATCTCTAAGTGAATGCTTAACAAAAATATCCAGAATGCGCGGAGCACCATTGAGAGACAAAAGATGTCAAGCGGGGAATGAGAAAGAGAGATGTTAATGATGAAGGAGGCTTGGGACCGCGTTTCGGGTTGGAGTTCACTTACCGAATTTGAGTGGCTCCATGTCACAGCCATATAGCTTGTCACAACTCAACACTCCTCCAAGACTAAGAAATGATAGCTGGTATTAGTCGAGTAGGCAGAACTCGATCTAACGATGAAAGTAGGTATCTCCCTGAGTGTAACAAAGGAGGTACGCGATGACTGTAGAATCGAATTCTTAAACCAATCCAGCTAAGCACGGAGTTAAACCAAGCCAGTCCAGTCCCCGAAACAAGACTAGTAAGCTAACTCGAAAGCAAGGGTAGCTCAAACAAAGAAGTATCCCCATCCATACATTCCTAAATGCCCTGAGAAGGAATGAACTAAGGTATTCCCTATTTGCAAACTCGGAGTTAGCAAGTAGGAAGTGAAACCAGTAAACCAAGCGGGTTTCACCGTAAGAAAGATCAATCATAGGCAGGCACATCCGCTAAAGCTTCCAATCTTTTTGGAAAAAATTCCTGTTGAAAAGATCTTCTATAGGTCCAGACCATACCCACCACAGTGAGGGTTTGAAAGCTTGCTTTTTTTTATGCTAAGAAAGCACTTCCTATTGTTGCTCGGCCGGGCCGTGAAAGAGTGAAAGAAAGCTATCCAGGAAGACGCTAACCCAAGCCGTTGTTGGAATAGCAGGAAAGACAGGAAGACGCTAACCCATCAAGTAGCTCTCCGAGCCACGATCGAACTGGGAATAAACGCGTAGGTGGAGAAGC